>NC_135986.1:11232206-11262206 GCF_053455715.1 Rhinoraja longicauda
TCTATGCCCCCTCCATATACCCCTCCCCACACCTTCAACAATGTGCAATCTTAGTTTAATTTAGTTTTGTTCAGAGATACAGCGGGTAAACAGGCCCTTCGGCCCACCGGGTCCACGCCGACCAGCGATCCCTGCACACTAACACTATCCTACACCCACTAGGGACAATTTACATTTACAGATGGACTCCCCTCCCTCTCTCCCCCCCCAAATCTTTGCCCACCCCCCAACCCTTTCCATTCATCACTTTAATTTCATGTTTTATGTATTTTTGTGCTTTTTTTTATGACTGTTGGCAGATCAATCTTCAATCAGTCTGAAGAAGGGTCTCGACCCGAAATGTCACCCAATCCTTCTCTCCTGAGATGCTGCCCGACCCGCTGAGTTACTCCAGTGTTTTGTGTCTATCTCACTCCTGGGATGAATAACGTTGGTATCGTACACAATTCTATCGAGCCAAAGAGCTTACAAACCTGTACGTCTTTGGAGTGAAACACCTGGAGAGAACCCACGCAGGTCACAGGGGAGAACGTGCAAACTCCGCACAGACAGTGCCTGCGGTTGGGATCGATCCCTGGGTCCCTGGCGCCGTGAGGCAGCAGCTCTACCCGCTGTGTCACCGTATAGCAGAGAGAGTGCCCCGTCAAACTAACCCACCCTCTGGGCTGTGGGGGGGGGGGGGGGGGGGGGGGGAGAGAGGTTTTACTGGCACAGGTACCGTGGACTGGCGAGCCTGTGGTGCTGCGTGGTCACAGCGAGCCACCGAGCGAGACAAGGAGGGAGAGTCGCACAAACACAACAGACAACAGGTGCAAGTGGAGGCCATTCGGCCCTTTGAGCCTGTACGCACTGCCATTCAATGTGATCATGGCTGATCATTCTCAATCAGTACCCCGTTCCTGCCTTCTCCCCATAACCCCCTCACTCCGCTATCCTTAAGAGCTCTATCCAGCTCTCTCTTCAAAGCATCCAGAGAATTGGCCTCCACTGCCTTCTGAGGCAGAGAGTTTCACAGATTCACAACTCTCTGACTGAAAATGTTTTTCCTCATCTCAGTTCTAAATGGCCTACCCCTTATTCTTAAACTGTGTCCCCTGGTTCTGGACTCCCCCAACATTGGGAACATGTTTCCTGCCCCTAACGTGTCCAACCCCTTAATAATCGTATACGTTTCGATAAGATCCCCTCTCATCCTTCTAAATACCTGGCGGGTCCAGCGATATCACCTCCGCCCGGACTTGGTGCCTCCTCTGGCCTCCTCCACGCTCACTTACTCAGGTGAGATGGATTCCTGCAGGGGTCCGGGGAGAGACGGGGTGGGGGGGGGGGGGGGGGGGAGGGGGGAGAGGAGACGGTGATGAGGGAGCAGGGGGGGGGGAGTCGGAGGCAGGCAGGCAGGCAGGCGGGCGGGCGGGCAGCCTCCGATGAGATGAGACTTTACGCAGGAAGCAGCAGAGATGTTTCGCCCGAATCAGGAAGCCACGCGAGCGATCTATCTATCTCCACCTCCCCCCCCTCTCCCTGTTGTGCAAACAGCTAGAAGCGTAGAGTCTCGGAGCCACAGAGACGTAGAGATAAAGAGTGACAGACACACAGAGACACAGAGACACACAGAGACACAGAGACACAGAGACACACAGAGACACAGAGACACAGAGTCACACAGAGACACAGAGACACAGAGAGACACAGAGACACACAGAGACACACAGAGACACAGAGAGACACAGAGACACACAGAGACACAGAGAGACACACAGAGACACAGAGACACACAGAGACACAGAGACACAGAGACACACAGAGACACAGAGACACAGAGACACAGAGACACACAGAGACACACAGAGACACACAGAGACACACAGAGACACACAGAGACACACAGAGACACACAGAGACACACAGAGACACACAGAGACACAGAGACACAGAGACACACAGAGACACACAGACACAGAGTCACAGAGACACACAGAGACACACAGAGACACACAGAGACACAGAGACACACAGACACAGAGACACACAGACACACAGAGACACACAGACACACAGACACAGAGTCACAGAGACATAGAGTCACAGACACACAGAGACACAGAGACACACAGAGACACAGAGACACACAGAGACACAGAGACACAGAGACACAGAGACACAGAGACACAGAGACACACAGACACACAGACACAGAGTCACAGAGACACACAGACACAGAGACACAGAGACACACAGAGACACACAGAGACACCGAGAGACACAGAGACACACAGAGACACACAGAGACACAGAGACACAGAGACACACAGAGACACAGAGACACACACAGACACAGAGACACAGAGACACACAGAGACACACAGAGACACAGAGACACAGAGACACACACAGACACAGAGACACAGAGACACACAGAGACACACAGAGACACACAGAGACACACAGAGACACACAGAGACACAGAGACACACAGAGACACAGAGACACAGAGACACACACAGACACAGAGACACAGAGTCACACAGAGACACACAGAGACACACACAGACACAGAGACACACAGAGACACACAGAGACACAGAGACACAGAGACACACAGAGACACAGAGACACAGAGACACAGAGACACAGAGACACAGAGACACAGAGACACAGAGACACAGAGACACACAGAGACACACAGAGACACACAGAGACACAGAGACACACAGAGACACACAGAGACACAGAGACACAGAGACACACAGAGACACAGAGACACACAGAGACACACAGAGACACACAGAGACACACAGAGACACAGAGACACAGAGACACACAGAGACACACAGAGACACACAGAGACACAGAGACACAGAGACACACAGAGACACAGAGACACAGAGACACAGAGACACAGAGACACAGAGACACAGAGACACAGAGACACACAGAGACACACAGAGACACACAGAGACACAGAGACACACAGAGACACAGAGACACAGAGACAGAGACACAGAGACACACAGAGACACAGAGACACAGAGACAGAGACACAGAGACACAGAGAGACACAGAGACACAGAGTCACAGAGACACACAGAGACACAGAGACACAGAGTCACAGAGACACAGAGACACACACAGATACAGAGACACACAGAGACACAGAGACACAGAGACACACAGAGACACACAGAGACACACAGACACACACAGACACAGAGACACAGAGACACAGAGTCACAGAGACACAGAGGCACACACAGACACACAGACACACACAGACACAGAGACACAGAGACACAGAGACACACACAGACACAGAGACACACAGACACAGAGTCACAGAGACACAGAGACACAGAGACACTGAGACACACACAGACACAGAGGCACACAGACACAGAGACACAGAGACACACAGAGACACACACAGACACAGAGACACACACAGACACAGAGACACAGAGACACACACAGACACAGAGTCACAGAGACACAGAGACACAGAGACACACACAGACTCAGAGACACACAGACACAGAGTCACAGAGACACAGAGACACAGTGACATAGAGTTACAGACACAGAGACACAGAGACACAGAGACACACACAGACACAGAGACACACAGACACAGAGTCACAGAGACACAGAGACACAGAGGTACAGTCACAGAGCCACACAGAGACACAGAGATACACAGACACACACAGAGACACACAGACACAGAGTCACAGAGACACAGAGACACAGAGGTACAGTCACAGAGCCACACAGAGACACAGAGATACACAGACACACACAGAGACACACAGACACAGAGTCACAGAGACACAGAGACACAGAGGTACAGTCACAGAGCCACACAGAGTCACAGAGACACAGAGACACAGAGGTACAGTCACAGAGCCACACAGAGACACAGAGACACAGAGACACACACAGACACAGAGACACACAGACACAGAGTCACAGAGACACAGAGACACAGTGACATAGAGTTACAGACACAGAGACACAGAGACACAGAGACACAGAGGTACAGTCACAGAGCCACACAGAGACACAGAGATACACAGAGACACAGAGACACAGAGTCACAACAAGGACAGGAGATGTTTCGTGTCGGAACCCTTCTTCAAGAGCCTGAAGGAGGATCACTGCCCGAAACGTCACCCATATTTTTCTTCTCCACAGATGCTGCCTGGCCCGCTGAGTTACGCCAGCTCTTTGTGTCTGCCTTCAAACCTGTCCCTGATAGGCACGGTGGCGCAGCGGGTAGATCTGCTGCCTCACAGCGCCGGAGACCCGGGTTCGATCCTGACCACGGGCGCTGTCTGTATGGAGTTTGTACGTTCTCCCCCGTGACCTGCGTGGGTTTTCTCCGGGTGCTCCGGTTTCCCCCCACACTCCAAAGACGTGCAGGTTTGTAGGTTAATTGGCTTGGTATAATTGCAAATTGTCCTTCGCGTGTGTAGGATAGTGTTAGTGTGCGGGGATCGCTGGGCGGCACGGACTCGGTGGGCCGAAGGGCCTGTTTCCGCGCTGTGCAGGGACCATTCCAGGAATGAGTGGGTTAGCCACTCTGTGGACAAGCTTATGATGAGCGTTTGTTGGGACTGGGCCTGTACTCGCTGGAGTTTAGAAGGACGAGGGGGGACCTCATTGAAACGTACAGAACAATGAAAGTTAAAGATAGAGTGGATGTGGAGAGGATGTTTCCACTGGTGGCAGAGTCTAGGACCAGAGGGCACAGCCTCAGAATTAAAGGGCGCTCTTTGAGAAAGGAGGTGAGGAGGAACTTCTTTAGTCAGAGGGTGGTGAATCTGTGACAATAGACAATAGGTGCAGGAGGAAGGCATTCGGCCCTTCGAGCCAGTACTGCCATTCAATGTGATCATGGCAGATCATTCTCAATCAGTACCCCGTTCCTGCCTTCTCCCCATACCCCCTGACTCCGCTATCCTTAAGAGCTCTATCTAGCTCTCTCTTGAATGCATTCAGAGAATTGGCCTCCACTGCCTTCTGAGGCAGAGACTTCCACAGATTCACAACTCTCTGACTGAAAAAGTTTTTCCTCATCTCCGTTCTAAATGGCCTACCCCTTATCCTTAAACTGTGGCACCTGGTTCTGGACTCCCCCAACATTGGGAACATGTTTCCTGCCTCTAACGTGTCCAACCCCTTAATAATCTTATACGTTTCGATAAGATCCCCTCTCATCCTTCTAAATTCCAGTGTATACAAGCCCAGTCGCTCCAGTCTTTCAACATACGACAGTCCCGCCATTCCGGGAATTAACCTAGTAAACCTATGCTGCATGCCGTCAATAGCAAGAATATCCTTCCTCAAATTTGGAGACCAAAACTGCACACAGTACTCCAGGTGCGGTCTCACTAGGGCCCTGTACAACTGCAGAAGGACCTCTTTGCTCCTATACTCAACTCCTCTTGTTATGAAGGCCAACATTCCATTGGCTTTCTTCACTGCCTGCTGTACCTGCATGCTTCCTTTCAGTGACTGTTGGGCTGCATCACAGCTGGGTTTGGGAATAGCCCTTCGAGCCAGGACTGCTAGAGACCGCAGAGAGTTGTGGACGTGGCCCAGTCTATCACGCGCGGACCAACTAAGCTCCATGCTGCCTCCATCAGAGACTCGTCCCCCTCCCATCTTCTCCCCGCACCCGACCGGCAGAAGGCACAGAAGCGTCTGAAAGCACAAACCACCAGACTCAGGAACAGCTTCTTCCCCCTCTGTAATCTGGCTACCGAATGGCGCTTCCATTAGCTGGGGGTGCAGTCTTCTGATCTTCCAACCTACCTCATTGTGGATGGCGCGCTTTTCACAACGCTGCAACACTTGCGGTGGTGCATTATCCCTCTGGGGGGTGCTGGGGGGAAGGGGGGAGGGAGGGGAGGGGGAGAAGGGAAGGAGGGGGAAGAGGGACAGAGGGAACAGAAGAAAGGGGGGGCAGGGAGAAAGGGGACAGAATGAAAGGGAGTACAGGAAGACAGGGTTGGCAGGAAGACAAGGTGGGCAGGAAACTGGGGGACAGGGAGAATGGATGGGACAGGAAGAATAGGGGGGAAAGGGGAAGAAAGGGGGGACAGGAAGAAAGGGGCGTACAGGAAGAAAGGGGGACAGGAAGAAAGGGGGAAGGAAGAAAGGGGGGGCATGAAGAAAGGGGGGGGCAGGAAGAAAGGGGAGGCAGGAAGAAATGGGGATAGGAAGAAGGGGGGCAGGAAGAAAGGGGGACAGGAATAAGGGTGGCAGGAAGAAAGGGGGCAGGACGAAAGGGGGGGAAGGAAGAAAGGGGGGCAGGAAGAAAGGGGGGAAGGAAGAAATGGGGGTGGAAGAAAGGGGGCAGGAAGAAAGGAGGGCAGGAAGAAAGGGGGCAGGAAGAAATGGGGGCAGGAAGAAAGGGGGCAGGAAGAAAGGGGGGCAGGAAGAAAGGGGGGGGTGGAAGAAAGGGGAACAAGAAGAATGGGGGGTCAGGAAGAAAGGGGGACAAGAAGAACAGGGGGGATGGAAGAAAGGGGGGCAGGAAGAAAGGGGGACAGGAAGAAAGCAGGTCAGGAAGAAAGGGGGGGAAGGAAGAAATGGGGGGTGGAAGAAAGGGGGACAGAAAAAATGGGGGCAGGAAGAAAGGGGGGCAGGAAGAAAGGGGAACAGGAAGAAAGGGGGGGAAGGAAGAAATGGGGGGTGGAAGAAAGGGGGACAGGAAGAAAGGGGGGGCAGGAAGAAAGGGGGGGGAAAGGGGGGACAGGAAGAAAGGGGGACAGGAAGAAAGGGGGACAGGAAGAATAGGGGGGAAATGGGAACAAAGGGGGGACAGGAAGAAACGGTCAGGAAGAAGGTGGGGCAGGAAGAAGGGGGGTTGCAAGAAAGGGGGGGGCAGGAAGAAAGGGGGACAGGAAGAAAGGGGACAGGAAGAATAGGGGGAAATGGGAACAAAGGGGGGACAGGAAGAAAGGGGGACAGGAAGAAAGGGGGAAAGGAGGAAATGGGGGCAGGAAGAAAGGGGGGGTGGAAGAAATGGGGGCAGGAGGAAATGGGGGGTGGAAGAAAGGGGGTAGGAGGAAAGGGGGGCAGGAAGAAGAAGAAAATATCTCGGAGAAAACCCACCCAGGTCACGGGGAGAACGTGCAAACTCTGTACAGACAGCACCCGCGGTCGGGATCGAACCATCGACAGCGTTTGAGACCATCACTCTCACGCAAGGTGACGCAGTGCAGCCAAAACCCTGGAGACCAGGGGGAAGATTTAATATTGTCAGGCCGTTTCGGTCTCCCTGCCGTCGGAAGGATGTCGTTCGGCTGGAAAGCGGGGCAGGAAGAAAGGGGGGCATGAAGAAAGGGGGGCAGGAAGAAGGGGGGGGGCAGGAAGAAGGGGTCAAGATGGTCAATGGGATGTGGTCTGGGCTCGAGGGCCTGAGCTATAGGAAGAGGTTTGGCAGGCTGGGACTCTACTCCCAGGAGCGTAGGAGGACGAGGGTTGATCTTGAGAGGGAGGTTCGGTTGCCTGATAACAGCCGGGAAGAAACTGTCCCTGAATCTGGAGGTGTGCGTGTTCACACTTCTGTACCTCTTGCCCGATGGGAGAGGGGAGAAGAGTGGAGTGGCCGGGGTGAGACTGGTCCTTGATGATGCTGCTGGCCTTGCCGAGGCAGCGTGAGGTGTAGATGGAGTCGGTGGAAGGGAGGTTGGTTTGTGTGATGGTCTGGGTTGCTGGCCTTGCCGAGGCAGATTGAGGTGTAGATGGAGTCAACAGAAGGGAGGTTGGTTTGTGGTGATCGCTGGTTGGCGTGGACTTGGTGGGTCGAACGGGACTGTCACATGAGGAAAGATTGGAAAGACTGGGCTTTTATTCACTGGCATTTAGAAGGATGAGAGGGGATCTTATAGAGACGTATAAAATTATATAAGGACTGGACAAGCTAGATGCAGGAAACATGTTCCCTATGTTGGGCGAGTCCAGAACCAGGGGCCACACACAGTCTTAGAATAAAGGGGAGGCCATTTAAAACTGACGTGAGAAGGAACTTTTTCACCCAGAGTTGTGAATTTGTGGAATTCTCTGCCACAGGGGGCAGTGGAGGCCAATTCGCTGGATGGATTTAAGAGAGAGTTAGATAGAGCTCGAGGGGTTAGCGGAATCAAGGGATGTGGGGAGAAGGCAGGCACGGGTTACTGATTGGGGACGATCAGCCATGATCACAATGATGGCTTGAAGGGCCGAATGGCCTCCTCCTGCACCTATTTTCTATGTTTCTAAGTTTCTAATTTTAGGCCCACCCTACTCACCTTTCGCCTGCGGTCTCGATTGATCAAGTTTTCTTACATTTTAAAAGCAATCTGTGGAATTCTCTGCCTCAGAAGGCAGTGGAGGCCAATTCTCTGGATGCTTTCGAGAGAGAGCTAGATAGAGCTCTTAAGGATAGCGGAGTCAGGGGGTATGGGGAAAAGGCAGAAACGGGGTACTGATTGAGAATGATCAGCCATGATCACATTGAATGGCAGTGCTGGCTCGAAGGGCCGAATGGCTTCCTCCTGCACCAATTGTCTATTGTCAATTAACTTAATAAACTTCAATAATTGCAAAGCCCGACCACCCCCCGACCCCCGCCGGGAGGACCACGCCCATCCCGCCGTGCCCCGCGCCTGACCTTCCTCCCATGGTGCAGCGCGGCGGCAGAGGCTCAAACAAGATGGCTGGCGGCAAGCCGGACACGCCGCAGGGCCTTGCGGCCGCCCTCCTGCTTCTGGCCGCCGCAATGGCCGCCCGGGGCCAGGAGGAGTGTCCCCCTCTCCCCTTTCCTCTCCCCCCTCGCCCGCCCCCAGCCCCGGGGGTGACTTCCTGGCCTGAAACGAGTCATCAGTTGGGGGAGGGTTGGCAAGAGATGCTTGGACCCATCGGGGGTTGCCAGGAGAGATTTGGATCCAACAGCTCCAAGGTCGTCTGATCTCCTTTACACTTTGCCCTCTCGCCTCAGAACTACAGAAACATAGAAACATAGAAAATAGGTGCAGGAGGAGGCCATTGGGCCCTTCGAGCCAGCACCGCCATTCATTGTGATCATGGCTGATCATGCACAATCAGTAACCCGTGCCTGCCTTCTCCCCATATCTCTTGATTCCACTAGCCCCTAGAGCTCTATCTAACTCTCTCGAGGCTCTTCTTCAGACTGATGTCAGGGCAGAGGGAGATATAGAGATAAGGAAGTGTAAGGTGTGAAAACAGGACAAATGAAATGCAGGTCAAGGAAAATGTAGAATCGATCATTGTTAGCTGGAAGAATGTAACAACAGAGATAAAATGTAGTCGGAGGCAGTGAGACTAGTTGGAGAACTGGGAAGGGGTGGAGGGAGAGGGAAAGCAAGGGCTACTTGAAGTTGGAGAAGTCAATGTTCATACCGCTGGGGTGTAAGCTGCCCAAGCGAAATATGAGGTGCTGTTCCTCCAATTTGCGCTGGGCCTCACTCTGAGAATGGAGGAGGCCCAGGACAGAAAGGTCAGGGCGGGAGTGGCCTGTTTCCTTTATCATCGTTACTTTTTTGAATGTCTTTCATCCATTTGTTCCATATCTCTCCACACATCACCGTCTATGTACAATACAATACAATACAATATATCTTTATTGTCATTGTACAGGGGTACAACGAGATTGGGAATGCGCCTCCCATACGATGCAATAATTTAATTAGCTAGTCAGTATTAATTTAAACAACCCAATGAAACAAATTGTAACAGTTTTAAACAGAATAAAGAGCAAGTAGATCTGTGCCGGTTCGCTGTGCGATGTGACCATCCGGCTCAGCAGGACCGGTTCATAGCAGCTATGGCCCTGGGGATGAAGCTGTTCCTGAGTCTGGAGGTACGGGCGTAGAAGGCCTTGTATCGTCTGCCCGATGGTAGAAGTTCGAACAGACTGTTGCAGGGGTGTGAAGAGTCTTTGTGGATGCTGGTGGCTTTTCTGAGGCATCGTGTGTTGTAGATGCCCTCCATGGCTGGTAGCTGTGTTCCGATGGTCCTCTGAGCTCTATGGACTACCCGCTGAAGAGCTTTCCTCTCTGCCTCCGTGCAGCTGAGGTACCACACAGGGATGCTCTCTATGGTGCAGCGGTAGAAGGTCGTCAGCAACTGTTGGGGTAGACCAGACTTCTTCAGTGTTCTTAGGTAGAACAGTCGTTACTGTGCCTTCTTGACCAGCGCAGCAGTGTTATTGGACCATGTCAGGTCCTCCGAAATGTGAGTGCCCAGAAACTTGAAGCTGGACACTCTCTCCACACTGTCCCCGTTGATAAAGATCGGGGCGTATTCCCTGTTGTGTGACCTACGGAAGTTGATGATCAGCTCCTAGGTCTTGGTGGTATTTAGGGACAGGTTGTTATCAGAGCACCAGTCCGCCAGGTTCTGCACCTCCGTCCGCTCTGTATTTTGTTTCATCACCGTTGGTGATCAGCCCGATCACCATTGTGTCGTCTGCAAACTTGACAATGGTGTTGGTGTCGAATGCAGGAACACAGTCGTGTGTGAAGAGGGAGTAGAGCATGGGGCTCAGAACACAGCCCTGTGGTGTGCCGGCACGCAGGGTGATATTCCTGCTTCTCTCTCACCCCAACTCTCAGTCTGAAGAAGGGTCTTGACCCGAAACGTCACCCATT
Source organism: Rhinoraja longicauda (assembly GCF_053455715.1). Classification (NCBI taxonomy): domain Eukaryota; kingdom Metazoa; phylum Chordata; class Chondrichthyes; order Rajiformes; family Arhynchobatidae; genus Rhinoraja; species Rhinoraja longicauda. The sequence continues at coordinate 11,242,862 of NC_135986.1, forward strand.
CCTTCTCTCCCGGGATGCTGCCTGGCCCGCTGAGTTACTCCAGCTTTTTGTGTCTGTCTCAAACCAACATCTGCGGTTCCTCCCCACACATTAGCAAATTTGCAGATGATACTAAGCTGGGGGGTAGTGTGAATTGTGAGGAAGATGCAATAAGGCTGCAGGGTGACTTGGACAGGTTGTGTGAGTGGGCGGATACATGGCAGATGCAGTTTAATGTAGATAAGTGTGAGGTTATTCACTTTGGAAGTAAGAATAGAAAGGCAGATTATTATCTGAATGGTGTCAAGTTAGGAAGAGGGGATGTTCAACGAGATCTGGGTGTCCTAGTGCATCAGTCACTGAAAGAAAGCATGCAGGTACAGCAGGCAGTGAAGAAAGCCAATGGAATGTTGGCCTTCATAACAAGAGGAGTTGAGTATAGGAGCAAAGAGGTCCTTCTACAGTTGTACCGGGCACTGGTGAGACCGCACCTGGAGTACTGTGTGCAGTTTTGGTCTCCAAATTTGAGGAAGGATATTCTTGCTATTGAGGGCGTGCAGCGTAGGTTGACTAGGTTAATTCCCGGAATGGCGGGACTGTCGTATGTTGAAAGGCTGGAGCAATTAGGCTCGTATACACTGGAATATAGAAGGATGAGGGGGGATCTTATTGAAACATATAAGATAATTAGGGGATTGGACACATTAGAGGCAGGAAACATGTTCCCAATGTTGGGGGAGTCCAGAACAAGGGGCCACAGTTTAAGAATAAGGGGTAGGCCATTTAGAACGGAGATGAGGAAGAACTTTTTCAGTCAGAGAGTGGTGAAGGTGTGGAATTCTCTGCCTCAGAAGGCAGTGGAGGCCAGTTCGTTGGATGCTTTCAAGAGAGAGCTGGATAGAGCTCTTAAGGATAGCGGAGTGAGGGGGTATGGGGAGAAGGCAGGAACGGGGTATTGATTGAGAGTGATCAGCCATGATCGCATTGAATGGCGGTGCTGGCTCGAAGGGCTGAATGGCCTAATCCTGCACCTATTGTCTATTGTTTATTTTCTATTACCTGTGAATGTCCCCCTTACATTTGACCTTCCTAAAGGGCAGCACCTCTCACCTTGCCTTTGAGATTTGTGTCATCCGGAATCCATTATCTCTGCACCCATCCAGCGAGTTAATATTTTGCAACTAAAAGCAATGTTTTCGAAACCTGGCAGCTGATAAACAACACTGGACACCTTCCCACTAATCAGGAAGTCATCTTGCGCCACCCCTTGCTGTTTCCTGCCTCTGAGCCAACGTTTCACCCACACAACTTCCTCGTGAGCGACAAATCTCGCTCTCCCACGTAGAGCCACACACGGCACGGAAACAGGCCCTTCGGCCCACATTGCCCGCGCCGACCTACATGCCCCATCTACGCTCGCTCTACCTGCCTGCGTTTTCCCCACATCCCTCTGATCCTTTCCTGTCCATGAGTGGCCCTCATCTCTGGGGCGGCCACGGTGGCGCGGCGGTGGAGTTGCCGCCTTACAGCGTTTACAGCGCCGGATACCCGGGTTCCATCCCGACTACGGGCGCTGTCTGTACGGAGTTTGTACGTTCTCCCCGTGACCGCGTGGGTTTTCTCCGGGTGCTCCGGTTTCCTCCCACACTCCAAAGACGTAGATGTTTGTAATATAATATAAGAAAATAACTGCAGATGCTGGTACAAATCGAAGGTATTTATTCACAAAATGCTGGAGTAACTCAGCAGGTCAGGCAACATCTCAGGAGAGAAGGAATGGGTGACGTTTGTTGGTTGATTGGCTTGGTATAGATGTAAGAATTGTCCCTAGTGTGTGTAGGATAGTGTTAATGTGCGAGGATCGCTGGTCGGAGCGGTCCAGGTGGGCCGAGGGGCGTGTTCCTGTGCTGTTTCTCTAAACTAAAACTGAATGGTCCCTGCCTCAACTACCCCCTCTGGCTGCTTGTTCCATACAATCACCACCCTCAGTGTGAAAAGGTTTCCTGTGGTAAAAATGGCACAGCGGTAGAGTTGCTGCCTCACAGCGCCAGAGACCCAACTTCGATCCTGACTACGGGTGCTGTCTGTACGGAGTTTGCACGTTCTACCCGTGACCTCTGGGCGCTCCGATGTCACCCCGCATTTCAAACTCGGGAATTCTAGCTATTGAGGGCGTGCAGCGTAGGTTCACCAGGTTAATTCCCGGAATGGCGGGACTGTCGTATGTTGAAAGACTGGAGCGTCTGGGCTTGTATACACTGGAATTTAGAAAGATGAGAGGGGGTCTTATTGAAACATATAAGATTATTAAGAGGTTGGACACGTTAGAGGCAGGAAACATGTTCCCAATGTTGGGGGAGTCCAGAACCAGGGGCCACAGTTTAAGAATAAGGGGTAGGCCATTTAGAACTGAGATGAGGAAAAACTTTTTCAGCCAGAGAGTTGTAAATCTGTGGAATTCTCCGCCTCAGAAGGCAGTGGAGGCCAATTCTCTGAATGCATTCAAGAGAGAGCTAGATAAAGCTCTTAAGGAAATTTTATTCATGGATATTTATTCATAAATATTTTTTCCATGCCCTGAACCAAGGGAATTTTTACTTTAGAGATACAGCGCGGAAACAGGCCCTTCGGCCCACCGGGTCCGTGCCGACCAGCGATCCCCGCATATTAACACTGCCTCCTGAGGTAGAGAATTCCACAGATTTACCACTCAAAGGCCTAACCCCTTATTCTTAAACTGTGCCCCCCCCCCCGGGTCTAGACTCCCCCAACATCGGGAACATGTTTCCTGCCTCTAGCGTGTCCAATCCCTTAATAATCTTATACGTTTCAATAAGATCCCCTCTCATCCTTCTAAGTTCCAGTGTATACAAGCCCAGACACTCCAGGTTTAAGTGAGACCCTTCAGTCATGTTCCCAATGTTGGGGAGTCCAGAACAAGGGGCCACAGTTTAAGAATAAGGGGTAGGCCATTTAGAACTGAGATGAGGAAAAACGTTTTCAGTCAGAGAGTTGTGAATCTGTGGAATTCTCTGCCTCAGAAGGCAGTGGAGGCCAATTCTCTGAATGCATTCAAGAGAGAGCTAGATAGAGCTCTTAAGGATAGCGGAGTCAGGGGGTATGGGGAGAAGGCAGGAACGGGGTACTGATTGAGAATGATCAGCCATGATCACATTGAATGGCGGTGCTGGCTCGAAGGGCCGTATGGCCTCCTCCTGCACCTATTTATTGTCTATTGTCTATTGTCAAAATCATCTGCTGTTACGAAGAGAGAGAATTTTTTTTTTCAAAATATACTTTATTCGAGAAATAAATAAACACAATTGCTTACAAAAATCCATCTGACATTCTCGGAGGCTATACAAACATTCAATGCATACATTCAATACACCAACTACATAAAATTACCCCCACCCTTGCAATTCATGTGGCCCACTGGCGTGGAATCACTTCCCATATTTTAAAGGGATTCTCCTCCACACCCTGCCCCCCCATGTCCAGCAGCGGAAGGGCCCAAGTGAGACCGAACCTGGAGTACTGTGTGCAGTTTTGGTCTCCAAATTTGAAGGATGAAATTCTAGCTATTGAGGGCGTGCAGCGTAGGTTTATTAGGTTAATTCCCGGAATGGCGGGACTGTCGTATGTTGAAAGACTGGAGCGACTAGGCTTGTATACGCTGAAATTTAGAAGGATGAGAGGGGATCTTATCGAAACGTATAAGATTATTAAGGGATTGGACACGTTAGAGGCAGGAAACATGTTCCCAATGTTGGGGGAGTCCAGAACAAGGGGCCACAGTTTAAGAATAAGGGGTAGGCAATTTAGAACGGAGATGAGGAAAAAAAAATTCAGTCAGAGAGTTGTGAAGCTGCGGAATTCTCTGCCTCAGAAGGCAGTGGAGGCCGATTCTCTGGATGCTTTCAGGAGAGAGCTATTAATGATAGCGGGGTCAGGGGGTATGGGGAGAGGGCAGGAACGGGGTACTGATTGTGGATGGTCAGCCATGATCACGGTGAATGGTGGTGCTGACTGGAATGGCCTCCTGCTGTACCGATTGCCTAGTGTCTGTTGTCTAAACCGGAAAGTCGGGATCGGTATCTACCTGACATCTGCTTCCTCCTCATCAGTGACCAATCTTTCCGTTTCCGTTGGTGACCACATATCCATCGTTGCGACAGTGCCTTACCTCAGAGAGCTGTATGTGTTCCACGTGCGTAGGACTTGCAGCTCCTGTTCCGATACCTAAAGGGGCCGCTCCTTGCCTTCTGCCTGTAATTCATGCCCACCGCCCTCATCTTTGGACACCCTATGCGTAGGGGAGAGGGTGGGGGGGGGGGGGGGGGTGAAGATGTCCTGGTCGCGTTGCATCCTGGGCCAGGCCAAGGTGGCCATCCGCGAGTCACGGCGCCAGGCGGAAGAGGGCTCTGCCCGAGCCGGCTGCCTGCCCCTTTTCCGGGGTCACGTCCGCGCCCGGGTGGTACTAGAGAGGGTCTACACTCTGCCCACGGGCACCCTGGGGGATCTCCAGGACCGCTGGGCACCGCGGGGGGTGGAATACATCCTGGACAAGGATTGGGAATTAGTTGTTTAATATTGAAGAATATTTGTATTATGGTGGTGGGTTTCAACATAGAACATAGAAACGTAGAAAATAGATGCAGGAGGAGGCCATTCGGCTCTTTGTGCCGGCACGGTGGCACACTGGTAGAGTTGCCGCCTTACAGCAAATGCAGCACCGGAGACCCGGGTTCCATCCTGACTACAGGCGCCGTCTGTACGGAGTTTGTACGTTCTCCCCGTGACCTGCGTGGGTTTTCTCCGAGATCTTCGGTTTCCTCCCACACTCCAAAGACGTGCAGGTTTGTAGGTTAATTGGCTGGGCAAATGTAAAAAAAATTGTCCCTAGTGTGTGTGGGATAGTGTTAGTGTGCGGGGATCGCTGGGAGGCAGGGACCCAGTGGGCCGAAGGGCCTGTTTCTCTAAATCTAAAATCTAAACCGCCATTCAATGTGATCATGGCTGATCATCTACAATCAGTAACCCGTGACTGCCTTCTCCCCTACCCCTTGATTCCACTAGCCCCTAGAGCTCTATCTAACTCTCTCTTAAATCCATCCAGTGAATCGGCCTCCACTGCCCTCTGTGGCAGAGAATCCCACAGATTCACAACTCTCTGGGTGAAAAAGTTCTTCTCACCTCAGTTTTAAATGGCCTCCCCTTTATTCTGATAATAATTTTGTTTTGAATTATTTTGTATTGTACATATTATATATATACTAAAACTCTCGTTTGTTTGTTTGTTTGTTCCTGAACTACAGCCAATATGGTGCACGATAGCGCGACAATTCTAGGCCCACATTACTCACCGTGCTAATGGAGGAAGTTTAATTGAAATCGGTGTTATATTTTTTAAGTTATTCACATTTTAAAGTTTAAATCTATCTCCTAGGGAGGCAGGGGAGGAGGGAGGGGGAGGGGGTGGAGTGAGGGGGAGGGGAGGAGGGAGGGGGAGGGGGTGGAGAGAGGGGGAGGGGGAAGGGAGGCAGGGAGGGGAGGAGGGAGGGGGAGGGGGTGGAGTGAGGGGGAGGGGAGGGAGGGAGGGAGGGGGAGGGGTAGAGTGAGGGGGGAGGGGAGGGGAGCGGAGGGAGGGAGGGGGAGGGAGAGGGGGTGGAGGGAGGGGGAGGGTGTGGAGTGAGGGGGCGGGGAGGGGGAGGGAAGCGGAGGAGGGAGGGGGAGGGGGTGGAGTGTGGGAGGAAACCGGAGCACCCGGAGAAAATCCACGCAGGTCACGGGGAGAACGTACAAACTCCGTTCAGACAAACACTCATGGTCAGGATCGAACCTGGGTCTCCGGTGCTATGAGGCAGCAGCTCTACCCGCTGCACCACCGTGCCGCCCGTCTATCTTCAGTGTAAACCAGCATCTGCAGTTCCTTCCAACCTATCTATAGACAAAAAGTGCTAGAGTAACTCAGCGGGACAGGCAGCATTTCTGGAGAACGTGGATAGGTGACATATCGGGTTCAGACTGAAACGTCGCACATCCATCTTCTCCAGAGCTGCTGCCCGACCCGTTGAATTACTCCAGCACTTAGTGTCTTTTTTTGGTCAACCAGCATCTGCAGTTTCTTGTTTCTACCTGAACAGATCTTCCCTCTGCATGAAACCTGTGCCCTGGGAGGCTCATAGAGTCATAGAGTGAAACAGCGTGGAAACAGGCCTTTCGGCCCAACTTGCCCAAACCGGCCAACATGTCCCAACCACATTAGTCCCACCTGCCTGTGTTTGGCCCATATCCCTCCAAACCCGTCCTATCCATGTACCTGTCTAACTGTTTCTTAAAAGTTGGGATAGTCTCAGCCTCAACTATCTCCTCTGGCAGCTCGTTCCAGACACACACCACCCACTGTGTGAAAAAGCTGCCTTTTAGATTCCTACTAGACCAAGTGGACCCAAATCTCTCCTGCATTGGTGCAGCACCCTCTCCTCCCCTCTCCCCCCCCCCCCTCCCTCGCCCCCTACCTCACCCCCTCCCTCCCCCCTCTCCCCTCTCTCTCCCCCCACCCTCTCCCCTCCCTCCATACCTTTCCCCCTCTCCTCCCCTTCCCCTCCCACTCCATCTCCCTCAACCCCTCTTATCCTCCCTCCCTCCCCCCCTCCCTCTCCCTCCCTCCCTAGGAGATAGATTTAAACTTTAAAATGTGAATAACTTTAAAAATACAACACCGATTTCAATGAAACTTCTTCCATTAGCACCAAAGGGACAACGGTGAGTAAGGTAGGCCAGAATTGTTGCGCTATCGTGTACCGTTTTGGCTGTAGTTCAGGAACAAACAAACAAACAAACAAACAAACAAGAGTATATAGATATATTTAGTATATAGATAAGATCTTTCCCCCTTCACCGTGAACCTATGTCCTCTGGTCCTCGATTCCCCTACTCTGGGCAAGAGACTCTGTGCATATGCCCGATCTAGTCCTCTGATGGGCCAGGTAGAGGTATCTTCGCTCAGTGTCTGCCTCGTGCTGTCCATGGCCTGGTAGAGTCTGTGTGCGTGTGGTGAGATGGTGTAGAGGGAGAGTCACTCTGAGTCAGGCCCTGGTTTTTTTTTTACAAAATTAAATTTATTCCGCTATTTACAATTGTATTTACACATTAAACCATCACAAAAGATCCAAAGACGCCAAATATTCTTTACAACCAAACATCAAATGACTCGAGACACAAAGTGCTGGAGTAACTCAGCGGGACAGACAGCATCTTTAGTATAGTTTGGTTTAGAGATACAGCGCGGAAACAGGCCCTTCGGCCCACCGTGTCCGCGCCGACCAGCGATCCCCGCATGCTAACACCATCCCACACCCACTCGGGACAATTTTTACATTTGCCGAACCCATTAACCTACAAACCTGCACGTCTTTGGAGTGTGGGAGGAAACCAGAGATCTCGGAGAAAGCCCACGCAGGTCACGGGGAGAACGTACAAACTCAGTGTGTACAGCGCATACAGTCGGGATGGAACCCGGGTGTCCGGCGCTGCATTCGCTGTAAGGCGGCAACTCTACCGCTGCACCACCGTGATCTGGAGAGAAGGAATGGGTGACCGTTTGGGTCGAAACCCTACTTCTCGAAACATCACCCATTCCTTCTCTCCAGAGATGCTGCCTGTCCCGCAGAGTTACTCCAGATTTTTGTGTCTATCTTCGGTTTAAACCAGCATCTGCAGTTCCTTCCTCCGCATCAAATGCCCACGTTGACTGGTACAAGATACATCGCCCCCCCCCTCATGGCGCCCAGCGGTCCCAGAACGCTTCCACAGTGCCCTTGGACCCCGCACGTTCGTTTTTAAGGGGTACTCGGGCTCGTACGTAACCCTGCAAGTGGGGGAAGGCAGTCGTAGATAGAGTCACAGAGTGATACAGTGTGCAAACAGGCCCTTCGACCCAACTCGCCCACACCGGCCAACAATGTCCCAGCTACCCCAGTCCCACATGCATGCGCTTGGTCCATATCCCTCCAAACCTGTCCTATCCAAGTGCCTGTCCAACTGTTTCTTAAGCGTTGGGAAACTCCTAAGACTGGAGCGACTAGGCTTGTATTCACTGGAATTTAGAAGGATGAGAGGGGATCTTATCGAAACGTATAAGATTATTAAGGGGTTGGACACATTAGAGGCAGGAAACATGTTCCCAATGTTGGGGGAGTCCAGAACAAGGGGCCACAGTTTAAGAATAAGGGGTAGGCCATTTAGAACTGAGATGAGGAAAAACATTTTCAGTCAGAGAGTTGTAAATCTGTGGAATTCTCTGCCTCAGAAGGCAGTGGAGGCCAATTCTCTGAATGCATTCAAGAGAGAGCTAGATAGAGCTCTTAAGGATAGCGGAGTCAGGGGATATGGGGAGAAGGCAGGAACGGGGTACTGATTGAGAATGCTCAGCCATGATCACTTTGAATGGCGGTGCTGGCTCGAAGGGCCGAATGGCATCCTCCAGCACCTATTGTCTATTGTCTATTGTCTCCCAGCCTCAACCACCTCTTCCGGCACCTCGTTCCATACACCCACCACCCTCTGTGTGAAAACGCTACCCCTCGGATTCCTATTAAATCTTTTCCCCTTCACCTTGAACCTATGTCCTCTGGTCCTCGATTCCCCTACTCTGGGTAAACGACTGTGTATAGAAACATAGAAAATAGGTGCAGGAGGAGGCCATTTGGCCCTTCGAGCCAGCACCGCCATTCATTGTGATCATGGCTGATCATCCACAATCAGTAACCCGTGCCTGCCTTCTCCCCATATCCCGTGATTCCACTAGCCCCGAGAGCTTTATCTAACTATCTTTTAAATTCATCCAGTGAATTGGCCTCCACTGCCTTCTGTGGCAGAGAATTCCACAAGTTCACAACTCTCTGGGTGAAAAAGGTTCCTTCTCACCTCAGTTTTAAATGGCCTCCCCTTTATTCTTAGACTGCGTGGCCCCTGGTTCTGGACTCCCCCAACATTGGGAACATTTTTCCTGCATCTAGCTTGTCCGGTCCTTTTATGATTTTATACGTCTCTATTAGATCCCCTCTCATCCTTCTAAACTCCAGTGAGTACAAGCCCAGTCCTATAGAAACATAGAAAATAGGATCTACCCGATCTATTCCTCTCATGATTTTGTACACCTCTATAAGATCTCCCCTCATCCTCCTGCGCTCCATGGAATAGAGACCCAGCCTGCTCAACCTCTCCCTGTAGCTCACACCCTCTAGTCCTTGCAACATCCTGGTGAACCTTTTCAAGCTTGACAATATCTTTCCGGGTTTCCGGCGCGGGCAGAGCCCTCTTCCCGCCTGGTGCCATGACACGCGGGACGGCCATCTTGGTCCGGGCCCAGGGGCGACCCGACCAGGAGCGTCCTCTGACCAGGCCGGGTGCCCAATGCGTGCCAGAGACTGACCCCCCGCCTCTCCTTGAACGGGGGACTCAGGGCCGCTGCAGAGACCCCCGCGCCCCGGAAGTAGCCCACCGGCATCTTCTGGGGTCCACCAAGAAGCCACAACAGGCAGGGACAAAGATGTCCACCTGGTGCCAGAACATGGAGGCCCCCAGCTGGGTTTTGGAGGACCATCACCCTGGGAAGACCCAAGGTTCATGAGAATGATCCTGGAAATGAGTGGGTTAATACACAGTGAGCGTTTGACGGCACTGGGCCTGTGCTTGCCTGAGTTTAGAAGGAAGGAGTGGGGAACCTACCAAATAGTGGAAGGCCTGGATAGAGTGGATGTGGAGAGGATGTTTCTACTGGTGGGAGAGTCTCGTACCAGAGGGTGTTCCGTTAGGAAAGAGATGAGGAGGAATTTCTTTACATATAACCATAGAATCATAGATACTTCACTAGCCCCTAGAGCTCTATCTAACTCTCTGTTGAATTCATCCATTGATTTGGCCTCCACTGCCCCCTGTGGCAGAGAATTCCACAGATTCACAACAAAGTTCCTTCTCACCTCAGTTTTAAATGGCCTCCCCTTTATTCCAAGACTGTGGCCCCCTGGTTCTAGACTCCCCCGACATTGGGAACAAGCATCTAGCTTGTCCGGTCCTTTTATAATTTTATTTGTCTCTATAAGATCCCCTCTCATCCTTCTGAACTCCAGTGGTCAGAGGGTGGTGAATTTGAAGACTGTGGAGGCCAAATCAGTGGATATTCTTAAGACGGAAATTGACAGATACTTGATTAGCACGGGAAAATAAGTGCAGATGCTGGTACAAATCGAAGGTATCACAAGATGCTGGAGTAACTCAGCGGGGTCAGGCGGAATCTCGGGAGAGAAGGGATGGGGTGACGTTTTCGGGTCGAGACCCTTCTTCAGGCTTGATTAGTACGGGTGTCAGGGGCAATGGGGAGAAGGCAGGAGAATGGGGTTGAGAGGGAGAAAGATGGATCCAGAGTGGACTCGTTGGGCCCATCAAGGTCCACCCCGCCATCGAATCGCGTCCGATCCGTCTCTCCCCCCTGAACCCCTTTCTCTCACCCCTTCTCCCCATCCTCCCGGCCACCCCAACTTCCAATCAAGAATCTATCTCTCTCTCACTTGAAGATATCCGTGAGACTTGGCCACCACAGCCCTCTGTGGCAAAGAATTCCACAGATTCACCGCCCTCTGACTTAATATTTTTTCCTCATCTCCTTCCCAAAAGATCGTCCTTTAATTCTGAGGCTGTGACCTCTGGTCCTAGACTCTCCCACTAGTGGAAACAACCTCTCCACATCCACTCTATCCAGACCGCTCACTGTTCTGTATGGTTCTGAGGTGTGCTCTCTAGTCCAATATGGGGCAAGACTGTTCCCTCTACTCCGAGATGGGGTAAGGCTGTGCCCTCTAGTCCGAGATGGGGCAAGGCTGTGCCCTCTACTCCGAGATGGGGCAAGGCTGTGTCCTCTAGTCAGAGATGGGGCGAGGCTGTGCCCTCTAGTCCTAGATGAGGCAAGGCTGTGCCCTCTGCTCCGAGATGGAGGAGAGGTGGGTGGGGGTGGGGTTAGGGGATCTTGACGGTAGAGATAAAGATGACGTTGTCCGCCTCGGTGGGCACCGGGGTCCCGGGGTCATGGCGGTGGCGATGGCGATGGCGGCAAGGGCAGAGTACGGCACCCACAGCCGCCACCAGCTGGGTCTTGCGGAAGGCCTCGGTGCTGAAGTAGTAGAGGACGGGGTCGAGGGCGGCGTTGGAGGAGGCCAGGAGCTGGGCGGCCTGGTAGAGATTGAGGGCGACGCGGGGCGCCCGGTGGAGTAGCTTGTCGTAGAAGGGGAGCAGGGCGTGGTAGGGCAGGAAGCAGAAGGTGAAGATCAACAGGTTGGCCAGGATCATTTTCTGCGTTTTGCGGGCCGCCCGGAGCTGGGCAGCCTCCCCCCCCACACGTTGGCCGCCCCTAACGGTCCTCAGCGCCAGCAGCGAGCAGACCAGGAGCAGGCCGAAGGGCACCCCGAAGCCAATGGAGAGGGTGAAGAACACGGTCAGCTTGTGTGTCATGGCCTTGTAGTCGTGGCAAGTGCGGTTGATGCCCGGCTGGCCGCTCAGCCTGACGATGAGGTAGGGCGGCAGGCTGGCGCCGACCGAGAGGAGCCAGACCGCGGCGCTGACCCAAGGGGCTGCACGGTGGAGGCGGCGCACGGGGAGCCGCAGGGGCCAGAGCATGGCGACGCAGCGGTCCAGGCTGATGCAGGCCAGGAAGAAGATGCTGGTGTACATGTTGACCAGGAAGATCAGGGTGGCGACTTCGCACACCAGCTGGGCCTGTTCCCCGCTGCTGCGGTTGTACGCCAGCCGGAACGGCAGGAAGCAGACCAGCAGCAGGTCGGCCGTGGCCAGGTGGCGCATGTACACCGTGGTGCCCGACCGCAGGCGGATGTGCCGGCGGAAGACCCACAGGGCCCCCGCGTTCAGGACCAGCCCAGCGACGATGATCACGCTGTACAGCAGGGTGAAGGGCAGCCGCAACGGCTCCGAGTCGCCTGCCGTCTCATTGCCAGCGCCGCCGCCCGGCCACCGCTCCGTCACGTTGCCAGCGCCGCCGCCCGGCCACCGCTCCGTTGCGTTGTCCACCGCCCAAACCCTGAAACCGTAGAGGCAGCGGGTCAGGCAATACGCAATAGGCAATGGGCAATGGGCAATGGGCAATGGGCAATAGGCAATAGACAATAGGCAATAGGCAATAGACAATGGGCAATAGGCAATAGTCAATAGACAATGGGCAATAGACAATAGGCAATAGGCAATAGACAATGGGCAATAGGCAATAGTCAATAGACAATGGGCAATAGACAATGGGCAATGGGCAATAGGCAATGGGCAATGGGCAATGGGCAATGGGCAATGGGCAATGGGCAATGGGCAATAGGCAATGGGCAATGGGCAATAGGCAATGGGCAATGGGCAATGGGCAATGGGCAATGGGCAATAGGCAATGGGCAATGGGCAATGGGCAATGGGCAATAGGCAATAGACAATAGGCAATAGGCAATAGACAATGGGCAATAGGCAATAGTCAATAGACAATGGGCAATAGACAATAGGCAATAGACAATAGACAATAGACAATGGGCAATAGGCAATAGTCAATAGACAATGGGCAATGGGCAATGGCCAATGGGCAATGGGAAATAGGCAATAGGCAATAGACAATAGGCAATAAACAATGGGCAATAGACAATAGGCAATAGGCAATAGACAATGGACAATGGGCAACAGACAATGGGCAATAGACAATAGACAATAGACAAGAGACAATAGGCAATGGGCAATGGGCAATAGACAATAGGCAATAGACAATAGACACTAGGCAATAGACAATAAACAATAGACAATAGGCAATAGGCAATAGACAATAGACAATAGACAATAGGCAATATGCAATAGACAATAGGCAAGAGACAGTAGACAGTAGAAAGTAGACAGTAGACAGTAGACAATAGGCAATAGGCAATAGACAATAGGCAATAGGCAATAGACAATAGGCAATGGGCAATAGGCAATGGGCAATGGGCAATAGGCAATGGGCAATGGGCAATGGGCAATGGGCAATAGACAATAGACAATAGGCAATGGGCAATAGACAATAGGCAATAGGCAATGGGCAATGGGCAATGGGCAACAGGCAACGGGCAATGGGAAATGGGCAATGGGCAATAGGCAGTAGGCAGTAGGCAATAGGCAATAGGCAATAGGCAATAGGTAATAGGTGCAGGAGGAGGCCATTCGGCCCTTCGAGCCAGCACCGCCATTCAATGTGATTATGGCTGATCATTCTCAATCAGTACCCCGTTCCTGCCTTCTCCCCATATCCCCTGTCACCGCTATCCTTAAGAGCTCTATTTAGCTCTCTCTTGAATGCATCCAGAGAATTGTCCTCCACTGCCTTCTGAGGCAGAGAATTCCACAGATTCTCTGAGGAGGGAAGGGCGAGCGGGAAAGGCTCACGGAGACACGGAAACATAGAGACACGGACCCACGGACAATCAGACACACGGACACACGGACACATGGACACACAGAGACACCGAGACACAGAGACACCGAGACACAGAGACACCGAGACACAGAGACACCGAGACACAGAGACACCGAGACACAGAGACACCGAGACACAGAGACACCGAGACACAGAGACACCGAGACACAGAGACACAGAGACACCGAGACACAGACACACAGAGACACCGAGACACAGAGACACCGAGACACAGAGACACCGAGACACAGAGACACCGAGACACAGAGACACAGAGACACAGAGACACTGAGACACAGAGACACAGAGACACAGAGACACGGACACACAGAGACACACGGACACACGGACACATGGACACACAGAGACACCGAGACTCAGAGACACCGAGACACAGAGACACCGAGACACAGAGACACCGAGACACAGAGACACCGAGACACACAGAGACACAGAGACACAGAGACACAGAGACACAGAGACACAGAGACACAGAGACACGGACACACAGAGACACAGAGACACAGAGACACACGGACACACAGAGACACAGAGACACAGAGACACCGAGACACAGAGACACACGGACACACAGAGACACAGAGACACAGAGACACAGAGACACAGAGACATGGACACACAGAGACACAGAGACACGGACACACAGAGACATGGACACACAGAGACACAGAGACACGGACACACAGAGACACAGAGACACAGAGACACAGAGACACAGAGACACAGAGACACAGAGACACAGAGACACGGACACACAGAGACACAGAGTCACATGGACACACGGACACACAGAGACACAGAGACACGGACACACAGAGACACAGAGACACAGAGACACAGAGACACAGAGACACAGACACACAGAGACACAGAGACACAGAGACACAGAGTCACATGGACACACGGACACACAGAGACACAGAGACACCGAGACACAGAGACACCGAGACACAGAGACACAGGGACACAGAGACACAGGGACACAGGGACACAGGGACACAGGGACACAGAGACACAGAGACACAGAGACACAGAGACACAGAGACACAGAGTCACATGGACACACGGACACACGGACACACAGAGACACAGAGACACAGAGACACAGAGACACAGAGACACAGAGACACAGGGACACAGGGACACAGGGACACAGGGACACAGAGACACAGAGACACAGAGACACAGACACACAGAGACACAGAGACACAGAGACACGGACATACAGAGACACAGAGACACAGAGACACAGAGACACGGACATACAGAGACACAGAGACACAGAGACACCGAGACACAGAGACACGGACATACAGAGCCACAGAGACACAGAGACACAGAGACACGGACATACAGAGACACAGAGACACAGAGACACAGAGACACAGAGACACAGAGACACAGAGACACGGACATACAGACACAGAGACACGGACACATAGACACAGAGAGACACAGAGACACCGAGACACAGAGACACGGACATACAGAGCCACAGAGACACAGAGACACAGAGACACGGACATACAGAGACAGAGACACAGAGACACAGAGACACAGAGACACAGAGACACAGAGACACAGAGACACAGAGACACAGAGACACAGAGACACGGACATACAGAGACACAGAGACACAGAGACACAGAGACACAGAGACACAGAGACGGAGAGACACGGACACACAGACACAGAGACACCGAGACACAGAGACACAGAGACACAGAGACACAGAGACACAGAGACACGGACACACAGACACAGAGACACAGAGACACAGAGACACAGAGACACGGACATACAGAGACACAGAGACACAGACACACAGAGACACAGAGACACAGACATACAGAGACACCGAGACACCGAGACACAGAGACACAGAGACACGGACACACAGAGACACAGAGACACGGACACACAGAGACACCGAGACACCGAGACACAGAGACACAGAGACACAGAGACACAGAGACACAGACACACAGAGACACACGGACACACGGACACATGGACACACAGAGACACCGAGACACAGAGACACCGAGACACAGAGACACCGAGACACAGAGACACCGAGACACAGAGACACCGAGACACACAGAGACACAGAGACACAGAGACACAGAGACACAGAGACACAGAGACACAGAGACACGGACACACAGAGACACAGAGACACAGAGACACACGGACACACAGAGACACAGAGACACAGAGACACCGAGACACAGAGACACACGGACACACAGAGACACAGAGACACAGAGACACAGAGACACAGAGACACAGAGACACAGAGACACGGACATACAGAGACATGGACACACAGAGACACAGAGACACGGACACACAGAGACACAGAGACACAGAGACACAGAGACACAGAGACATGGACACACAGAGACACAGAGACACGGACACACAGAGACATGGACACACAGAGACACAGAGACACGGACACACAGAGACACAGAGACACAGAGACACAGAGACACAGAGACACAGAGACACAGAGACACAGAGACACGGACACACAGAGACACAGAGTCACATGGACACACGGACACACAGAGACACAGAGACACAGAGACACAGACACACAGAGACACAGAGACACAGAGACACAGAGTCACATGGACACACGGACACACAGAGACACAGAGACACCGAGACACAGAGACACCGAGACACAGAGACACAGGGACACAGAGACACAGGGACACAGGGACACAGGGACACAGGGACACAGAGACACAGAGACACAGAGACACAGAGACACAGAGACACAGAGTCACATGGACACACGGACACACGGACACACAGAGACACAGAGACACAGAGACACAGAGACACAGAGACACAGAGACACAGGGACACAGGGACACAGGGACACAGGGACACAGAGACACAGAGACACAGAGACACAGACACACAGAGACACAGAGACACAGAGACACGGACATACAGAGACACAGAGACACAGAGACACCGAGACACAGAGACACGGACATACAGAGCCACAGAGACACAGAGACACAGAGACACGGACATACAGAGACACAGAGACACAGAGACACAGAGACACAGAGACACAGAGACACAGAGACACGGACATACAGACACAGAGACACGGACACATAGACACAGAGAGACACAGAGACACCGAGACACAGAGACACGGACATACAGAGCCACAGAGACACAGAGACACAGAGACACGGACATACAGAGACAGAGACACAGAGACACAGAGACACAGAGACACAGAGACACAGAGACACAGAGACACAGAGACACAGAGACACAGAGACACGGACATACAGAGACACAGAGACACAGAGACACAGAGACACAGAGACACAGAGACACAGAGACACAGAGACACAGAGACACAGAGACACGGACACACAGACACAGAGACACCGAGACACAGAGACACAGAGACACAGAGACACAGAGACACAGAGACACGGACACACAGACACAGAGACACAGAGACACAGAGACACAGAGACACGGACATACAGAGACACAGAGACACAGACACACAGAGACACAGAGACACAGACATACAGAGACACCGAGACACCGAGACACAGAGACACAGAGACACGGACACACAGAGACACAGAGACACGGACACACAGAGACACCGAGACACCGAGACACAGAGACACAGAGACACAGAGACACAGAGACACAGAGACACAGAGACACAGAGACACGGACATACAGAGACACAGAGACACAGAGACACAGAGACACCGAGACACAGAGACACAGAGACACAGAGACACAGAGACACAGAGACACAGAGACACAGAGACACCGAGACACAGAGACACAGAGACACAGAGACACCGAGACACAGAGACACGGACATACAGAGACACAGAGACACAGACACACAGAGACACAGAGACACCGAGACACAGAGACACCGAGACACAGAGACACCGAGACACAGACACACCGAGACACCGAGACACAGAGACACAGAGACACCGAGACACAGAGGCACAGAGACACCGAGACACAGAGACACAGAGACACAGACACACCGAGACACCGAGACACAGAGACACAGAGACACAGACACACCGAGACACAGAGACACAGAGACACAGACACACCGAGACACCGAGACACAGAGACACAGAGACACCGAGACACAGAGGCACAGAGACACCGAGACACAGAGACACCGAGACACAGAGACACGGGCATACAGAGACACCGAGACACAGAGACACAGAGACACCGAGACACAGAGACACGGACATACAGAGACACAGAGACACAGACACAGTGACACGGACATACAGAGACACAGAGACACAGAGACACAGAGACACAGACACAGAGACACCGAGACACAGAGACACAGAGACACCGAGACACAGAGACACAGAGACACAGAGACACAGAGACACCGAGACACAGAGACACCGAGACACAGAGACACACGGACACACAGAGACACAGAGACACAGAGACACAGAGACACAGAGACACAGAGACACAGAGACACAGACACAGAGACACAGAGACACAGAGACACAGAGACACGGACATACAGAGACACACAGACACAGAGACACAGAGACACAGAGACACAGAGACACAGAGACACAGAGACACAGACACAGAGACACCGAGACACAGAGACACAGAGACACAGACACACAGAGACACAGAGACACAGAGACACCGAGACACAGAGACACAGAGACACAGAGACACGGACATACAGAGACACAGAGACACCGAGACACAGAGACACAGAGACACAGAAACATTAGGAGGCCATTCGGACCTTCGAGCCACCACCGCCATTCAATATCACCATGGCTGAACATCCAAAATCAGTAGCCCGTTCCTGCTTTCTCATCATGTCATCAGTACCTAGGAGTAGAATTAGGCCATTCGGCCCATCAAGTCCACTCTGCCATTCAATCATGGCTGATCGGTCTCTCCTTCCTCACCCCATTCTCCTGCCTTCTCCCCATAACCTCTGACTCCTGTACTAATCAAGAATCTATCTATCGCTGACTTAAAAATATCCACTGACTTGTGGCCTCCACAGCCGTCTGTGGCAAAGAATTCCACAGATTCACCGCCCTCTGACTAAAGAAGTTCCTCCTCATCTCCTTCCTAAAGGAACGTCCTTTAATTCTGAGGCTCTGCCCTCTGGTCCTAGACTCTCCCACTAGTGGAAGCATCCTCTCCACATCCACTCTGTCCAAGCCTTTCACTATTCTGTATGTTTCTCCCCATATCCCTTGAGTCGGTTAGTCCTAAGAGCTCTATCTAACTCTCTCTTGAAAACATTCAGTGAATCGGCCTCCACTGCCTTCTGTGGCAGAGAATTCCACAGATTCACAACTCTCTGGGTTAAAAAGTTTTTCTCATCTCAGTCCTAAATGGCCGACCCCTTATTCTGAAACTGTGTGACCCCTGGTTCTGGACACCCCTGGTCACGGTGCCACGGCGGTAGAGTTGCTGCCTTACAGCAAATGCAGCGCCGGAGACCCGGGTTCCATCCCGACCACAGGTACTGTCTGTACGGAGTTTGTACGTTCTCCCCGTGACCTGCGTGGGTTTCTCCGAGATCTTCGGTTTCCTCCAACACTCCAAAGACGTGCAGGTTTGTAGGTTAATTGGCTTGGTAAATGTAAAAATTGACCCTAGTGTGTGTAGGATAGTGTTAGTGTGCGGGGATTGCTGGTCGGCGCGGACCTGGTGGGCCGAAGGGCCTGTTTCTGTTTCCTTGTCTCTAAACTAAACATGGGGAACAGTTTTCATGCATCTAGCCTGTCCAATCCCTTCGGAATTTTATATGTGTCTCTGTGT
>NC_135986.1:11267206-11273667 GCF_053455715.1 Rhinoraja longicauda
GAGTGGGTTAACGTACGGTGAGCGTTTGTGGGCACTGGGCCTGTGCTCGCTGGAGTTCAGAAGAACGAGGGGGGACCTCATTGAAACGTACAGAACAGTGAGCGGCCTGGATAGAGTGGATGTGGAGAGGATGTTTCCACTAGTGGGAGAGTCTAGGACCAGAGGGCACAGCCTCAGAATTAAAGGACGTTCCTTTAGGAAGAAGATGAGGAGGAATTTCTTTAGTCAGAGGGCGGTGAATCTGTGGAATTCTTTGCCACAGAAGGCTGTGGAGGCCACAAGTCAGTGGATATTCTTAAGGCAGGGACAGATAGATTCTTGATTAGTGCGGGTGTCAGGGGTTATGGGGAGAAGGCAGGAGAATGGGGTTGTGAGGGAGAGATAGATCAGCCGTGATTGAATGGCGGAGTGGACTTGATGGGCCGAGTGGCCTAATTCTGCTCCTATCACATGACGTTTTAACTCCGCCTCGTGTTTTGCCATCTACACCTCGCGCTGCCTCGGCAAGCCCAGACCATCACACAAACCAACCTCCCTTCCACTGACTCCATCCCCACCTCACGCTGCCTCGGCAAGGCCAGCAGCATCATCAAGGACCAGTCTCACCCCGGCCACTCCCTCTCCTCCCCACTCCCATCGGGGCAAGAGGTACAGAAGTGTGAAAACACACACCTCCAGATTCAGGGACAGTTTCTTCCCGGCTGTTATCAGGCAACTGAACCAGGCTACCAACAACGAGAGAGTGGTCCTGAGCTACTATCTACATCATTGGAGACCCTCGGACTGTCTTCAATCAGACTTTTCTGGACTTTATCTCGCACTAAACATTGCTCCTTTCATCCTGTATCTGCACACTGTGGACAGCTTGATTACAATCATGCTTCGTGTTTAGCTGACTGGATTGTACGCAACAAAGTTAGTACGGTGATCTTATCGAGGTGCACAAAATCATGAGAGGAATAGATCGGGCAGACGCACAGAGTCTCTTGCCCAGAGTAGGGGAATCGAGGACCAGAGGACATAGATTTAAGGTGAAGGGAGAAAGATTTAATAGGAACTTGACTGGTAATTTTTTCACACAAAGGGTGGTGGGTGTATGGAACGAGCTGCTGGAGGAGGTAGTTGAGGCTGGGACTATCGCAACGTTTAGACAATAGACAATAGCTGCAGGAGGAGGCCATTTGGCCCTTTGAGCCAGCACCGCCATTCAATGTGATCATGGCTGATCATTCTCAATCAGTACCCCGTTCCTGCCTTCTCCCCATACCCCCTGACTCCGCTATCCTTAAGAGCTCTATCTAGCTCTCTCTTGAATGCATTCAGAGAATTGGCCTCCACTGCCTTCTGAGGCAGAGAATTCCACAGATTCACAACTCTCTGACTGAAAAAGTTTTTCCTCATCTCAGCTCTAAATGGCCTACCCCTTATTCTTAAACTGTGGCCCCTGGTTCTGGCAGCAATTGTTTAAGCAGCAATTAGACAGGTGCATGGATAGGACAGGTTTGGAGGGATATGGGCCAAACGCAGGCAGGTGGGACTAGTGTAGATGGGGCATGTTGGTGAGTGTGGGCAAGTTGGGCCGAAGGGCCTGTTTCCACATTGTATGACTCGATGACTCTAAATAGCTTTTCACTGTACCTCAGTGTGTCTAAACTAAACGAACTAAACTTATGGGTGGTGCAGTGGTAGAGTTGCTGCCTTACATCGCCAGAAACCCGGGTTCGATCCCGACTATGGGTGCTGTCTGTACGGAGTTTGTACGTTTTCCCCATGGGTTTTCAGCGTGGGTTTTCTCCGAGATCTTCGGTTTCCTCCCACACTCCGAAAGATGTGCAGGTTTGTAGGTTAATTGGCTTGGTGTAATTGTAAAACTGTCCCTAGTGTGTGTGTGTGTCGGGTAATGTTAGCGTGCGGGGATCGCTGATGGGCGTGGACGCGAAGGGCTGAAGGGCCTGTTTTCATGCTGAACTAAGCTAAACTGAACTAAGCTAACGAAACTAACGAAACTAAACACCACCTTGCCATCAGTCCTTCCATTTTCTGAACATAAACTCCCCCCAATCTGTGACACTTGAGAGAAAACAACACAGGTTTGTCCAAGCTCTCCACACAAGGGCAGCTGATGAGGAGAAACAAGGAACTACAGTTGTTGGTTTACAAGAAAAAAAGATACAAAGTGCTGGAGTAACTCAGTGGTTCAGGTAGCACCTCTGGAGAATGTAGGTAGGTGACGTTTCAGGTCGGGAACCTTCTTCGTACATCTGTTTTTTTAATAAACCAGCATCTGCAATTCCTTTTTTTCTATATTTTATCTCTCTTTCTAAACTATTACCACCCAAGGCATCATTCTGGTCAAGTAGAAACAAGGACCTGCAGATTCTGGTTTAGTTTAGTTTAGTTTAGAGATACAGCGCGGAAACAGGCCCTTCGGCCCACCGGGTCCGTTCCGACCAGCGATCCCCGCACACTAACACTATCCTACAAACACACTAGGGACATAGAACCATAGAATCATCTAAAATAGGTGCAGGAGGAGGCCATTCGGCCTTTCGAGCCAGCACCGTCATTCATTGTGATCATGGCTGATCATCTACAATCAGTAACCCGTGCCTACCTTCTCCCCATACCCCTTGATTCCGCTAGCCCCTAGAGCTCTATCTAACTCTCTTTTAAATCCATCCAGTGAATTTGCCTCCACTGCCCTCTGTGGCAGAGAATTCCACAAACTCACAACTCTCTGGGTGAAAAAGTTCCTTCTCACCTCAGTTTTAAATGGCCTCTCCTTTATTCTTAGACTGTGTGTGGCCCCTGGTTCTGGACTTGCCCAACATTGGGAACATTTTTCCTGCATCTAGCTTGTCCGGTCCTTTTATGATTTTATCCGTCTCTACAAGATCCCCCTCTCATCCTTCTAAACTCCAGCGAACACAAGCCCAGTCTTTCCAATCTTTCCTCATGTGACGGTTTATAATTTTACCAGCGCCAATTCTTCTGTAAACCCGCAAGTCTTTGGAGTGTGGGAGGAAACCGGAGCACCCGGAGAAAGCCCACGCAGGTCACGGGAAGAATATACGTACAAACTCCGAGCAGGCAGCAGCCGTAGTCAGGATCGAACCCGGGTCTCTGGCGCTGTGAGGCAGCGAATCTACTGCTGGCCTAATTTAATCTTTTGTTTATACCGAAGATAGACACAAAGTGGTAGAGTAACTCAGTGGGTCATTCTGCTTAACCTCCTCTGCTGCATTTCCAAAGACTCCACATCCTTCCTGCAATGGGGGCGTCCAAAACTGCACGCAATACTGCAAATGCGGCCAATGCAGCGTTTTAGAAAGCTTTATGAACCAGAGTGTAGTTTAGCTTAGAGATACAACGCGCAAACAGGCTCTTCGGCCCACTGAGTCCGCGCCGACCAGCGATCCCCGCACACTAACACAATCCTACACGCACTGGGGACAATTTATAGACAATAGACAATAGACAATAGGTGCAGGAGGAGGCCATTCGGCCCTTTGAGCCAGCATCGCCATTCAATGTGATCATGGCTGATCATTCTCAATCAGTACCCCGTTCCTGCCTTCTCCCCATACCCCCTGACTCCGCTATTCTTAAGAGCTCTATCTAGCTCTCTCTTGAATGCATTCAGAGAATTGGCCTCCACTGCCTTCTGAGGCAGAGAATTCCACAGATTCACAACTCTCTGACTGAAAAAGTTTTTCCTCATCTCCGTTCTAAACGGCCTACCCCTTATTCTTAAACTGTAGCCCCTTGTTCTGGACTGGCCCAACATTGGGAACATGTTTCCTGCCTCTAACGTGTCCAACCCATTAATAATCTTATACGTTTTGATAAGATTCCCTCTCATCCTTGTATATTTCTAGTGTAAACAAGCCTAGTCGCTCCAGTCTATCAACATGGATGTTTCCATTGGTGAGAGAGTTTAGGACCAGAGGACACAGCCTCAGAATTAAAGGACGCTCTTTTGGAAAGGAGGGGAGGAGGAACTTCTTTAGTCAGAGGGAGGTGAATCTGTGGAATGCACTGCTGCAGAGGGCTGTGGAGGCCAAGTCAGTGAATATTTCTAAGGCAGACACAAAATGCTGGAGTAACTCAGCGGGTCAGGCAGCATCTCAGGGGAGAAGGAATGGGCGACGCTTCGGGTCGAGACCCTCCTTCAGAAGAAGGGTCTCGACCCAAAACGTCACCCATTCCTTCTCTCCTGAGATGCTGCCCGACCCGCTGAGTTACTCCAGAATTTTGTGTCTGCCTTCGATTTGAACCAGCAACAGTTATGTTCCTGCGGATATTTTTAAGGCAGTGACAGACAAATTCTTGATGAGAACGGGTGTCAAGGGTAATGGGGAGAATGCAGGAAACTGGGATTACGATGCAGAGATCAGCCATGATTGAATGGCGGAGTGGACTTGATGGGCCGAAAAGCTTAATTCTACTCCTAAAACTTGTGAACTTGGGAAGTGGAGATAGAGTCATTCAGCGTGGAAAGTGGCCCTTCGGCCCAACTTGCCCACACCAGCCAACATGTCCCATCTACACTAGTGCCCCACCTGCCCGCGTTTGGCCCACATCCCTCCAAACCTGTCCGATCCATGCACCTGTCCAAATGTTTCTGAAACGTTGCGATAATCCCTGCCTCGACTACCTCCTCCGGCAGCTCGTTCCATGCGCCCACCACCTTTGTGTGAAAAGATTACCCCTCATGTTCCTATTAAATTCCTATTTCGATGTTATTCATATTAAAAAAATTAAATCTATCTCCTAGGGAGGGAGGGGGTGAGGGAGGGGAGGGAGGATAAGGGGGATTGAGGGGGGTGGAGTGGGGGGGGAGGGGGAGGGGTAGTGGAGAGGGGAGGGGGAGAGGGGGATGGGGCAGGGAGGGGAGGGGGAAGGGAGGGGGATGGGGCAGGGAGGGGAGGGGGAAGGGAGGGGGAGGGGGAAGGGAGGGAGTGAGGGGGGAAAGGGGATGGGGAGGGGAGAGGGTGGATAAGGGGCGATGAGGGGGATGGAGTGGGGGGAGGGGAGAGGGCGGGAGGATAAGGGGGATTGAGGGGGATGGAGTGGGGGGGGGAGGGGGGAGGGAGGGGGGAGGGGGGAGTGAGGGGGAGAGGGGAGTGAGGGGGGGGAAAGGGGAGGGGGAAGGGGAGAGGGGAGGGGAGGGGGAGGGAGGGTGGGAGGAGGAAGAGAGGGGGAGGGAGGCAGGGGATGGGGGAGGGGGAAGGGGAAGGGAGGGAGTGAGGGGGGCAAGGGTAGGTGGAAGGGGGAGTGGAGAGGGGAAGGGGGAGGGGGGGATGGGAGGGGGATGGGGAGGGGAGGGGGAGGGGGGGATGGGAGGGGGAGTGGGAGAGGGGAAGGGGAGGGGGATGGGAGGGGGATGGGAGGGAGGGGGAGTGGGGATGGACCAGGGAGGTGAGGGGGAAAGGAGGGGGAGGGGAGGGGGAGAGGAGAGGGTGCCTCACGAATGCAGGAGAGGTGTCCACTTGGTCTAGTTTTATTTTATTAATGTTGATGGTGTTGTGTTGCTCTGGATATATCTCTGTGGAAACCCATAAAGATTTAAGGAAATTCGTCAATGGAGACCTCATTGGAGACCCTCGGACTGTCTTTAATCGGACTTTACTGGACCTTTAACCTTGCACTGAACGTTATTCCCTTTATCCTGCATCTGCACACTGTGGACGGCTCGATTGTGATCATGCATTGCCTTTCCACTGACTGGATAGCGCGCAGCAGAGATGTGGCACAGGGGTAGAGTTGATGCCTTCCAGCGCCAGAGCTAATGCCTTACCGCGCGTTCAGTCCTGACCACGGGTGCTGCCTGCACGGAGTTTTTACGTTTAGATTTAGATTTAGAGATACAGCGCGGTAACAGGCCCTTCGGCCCACCAAGTCCGCGCCGACCAGCGATCCCCGCACACTAACACTACCCTGCACACACTAAGGGGCAATTTTTACATTTGCCCAGCCAATTAACCTACAAACCTGCACGTCTTTGGAGTGTGGGAGGAAACCGAAGAATCTCGGAGAAAACCCACGCAGGTCACGGGGAGAACGTACAAACTCCGTACAGACGGCACCTGAGGGCGTGCAGCGTAGGTTCACCAGGTTGATTCCCGGAATGGCGGGACTGTCATATGTTGAAAGACTGGAGCGACTAGGCTTGTATACACTGGAATTTAGAAGGATGAGAGGAGATCTTATCGAAACGTATAAGATTATTAAGGGGTTGGACACATTAGAGGCAGGAAACATGTTCCCAATGTTGGGGGAGTCCACAATCAGGGGGCAGAGTTTAAGAATAAGGGGTAGGCCATTTAGAATGGAGGTGGGGGGAAACTTTTCCAGCCCGACAGTTGTCAATCTGTGCAATTCACTCTGTGCAATTCTCTCTGTGCAATTCTCTCTGTGCAATTCTCTCTCTCTCTCGCAATTCACTCTGTGCAATTCTC
>NC_135986.1:11274167-11324167 GCF_053455715.1 Rhinoraja longicauda
CCGTGCGCGTGGCCTTGTACGCGGGGGCGTGGGTGCCTGCGCCGAAGCTGGTGTGCGAGCTGAGCGGCCTGGTCCTCCTGGTCAACATGTACGCCAGCATCTTCTTCCTGGCCTGCATCAGCCTGGACCGCTGCGCCGCCATCTGCTTCCCCATGCGCTCTCGCCTGAGCGGGGCACGGAGACGGGCGCCGTGGTACAGCGCGGTGGTCTGGGTGCTGGTGGTGGGCGCCAGCCTGCCCCCCTACCTGGGCCGCAAGATGGCCCAGCCAACCAACGCCATCGCCCACTCCAACACCAGCACCAACTCCAGCGACCGCGCCCCCTGTGCCCGCTGCTTCGAGGAGCGCCCGGTCTACGTGGCACAGCCGTCCGCCCTGGCGTCCACCATGCTGGTGGGCTGCGGAGTGCCCCTCGCCACCCTGCTGGTCTGCTCGCTGGCGCTCCTCCGCTCCGTCCGCCGCAGCCCGGCCGCCCGGCAGGACTGGCCCCGGGTTCGGGCCGCCGTGTGCGCCACCCTGGCCGTCTTCACCCTCTGCTTCCTGCCCTACCACCTGGCGCTGCTGCTGATGGCCCTGTCGCCCACCAACATTGGCCTGCAGCGCGCCTACCACGCCGCCGTGCCGCTCGCCTGCCTCAACACCGTGCTTGACCCCGTCTGCTACTACTTCGCCACCGAGACCTTCCAGAAGAGTCCCGGGGTTCGGGCGCTGAGGAACGCGCTGGTCTCCAACACGGGCAGCGAGCAACACCAACGCTCACGGGGCAACCACTGAACTCACCGCCGACGGAGGTGGAGGGGGGGGGGATGTGGAGCGCCCAAGGGTGGGGGGGGGGGTGTCTCCATCACGCCATCCATCCTCCATCCGAGAGAAGGCCACAAGAAGTCCTAAGGAAGTCCACAAGAAGTTCTACAGAAGTCCACAAGAAGTTCCATGGAAGTCCATGAGAGGTTCTAAGGAAGTCCATGGGAGGTTCCAAGGAAGTCCACAAGAAGTCCTAAGGAAGTCCATGGGAGGTTCTACTGACGTCCATGGGAAGTTCTGTGGAAGTCAATGGAGGGTCTGTGGAGGCCCCATGAGACATCCTATGGAAGTCCATGAGAGGTTCTACATAGGTCCAAGGGAGGTTCTGTGGAAGTCCATGGGAGGTTTTGTGGAAGTCCATGGGAGGTACTAAGGAAGTCCACGGGAGGTTCTAGGGAAATCCATGGGAGGTTCTGTGGAAGTCCATGAGAAATTCTAAGGAAGTCCATGAGAGGCTCTAAGGAAGTCCATGGGAAGTTCTAAGGAAGTCCATGAGAGGTTCTAAGGAAGTCCATGAGAGGTTCCAAGGAAGTCCATGGGAGGTTCTAAGGAAGTCCATTAGAGCTTCTAAAGAAGTCCACGAGAGGTTCTAAGGAAGTCCAGGAGAGGTTCTAAGGAAGTCCATGAGAGGTTCTAAGGAAGTCCGTGAGAGGTTCTAAGGAAGTCCATGGGAGGTTCTAAGGAAGTCATTAGAGCTTCTAAAGAAGTCCATGAGAGGTTCTAAGGAAGTCCATGGGAGGCTCTAAGGAAGTCCAGGAGAGGTTCTAAGGAAGTCCATGAGAGGCTCTAAGGAAGTCCATGGGAGGCTCTAAGGAAGTCCAGGAGAGGTTCTAAGGAAGTCCATGAGAGGCTCTAAGGAAGTCCATTAGAGGTTCCAAGAATGTCCATCTTCTTCTTTCGTGTCCATCATCCATGTTTCAAATGTTACATCACTGTCATCATCCGTCCTGAAAAGGACGCAAGCTTTCAGCGACAATCAGTGGGAGCCATCAGTTGTACAACAGACGATGGTGGTAGCAGAATTAGGTCAGGACACCTCCAGTTTCCAGCCCCGCGACGTGGGCGCCTCTGCTTTGGGGCCTAGGAAAGTCCTTTCAACGTTCTAGGGAAATCTAAGGAAGTCCATTGGAGCTTCTCTGGAGATTTATGTGAGGTTCTATGGAAGTCCATTAGGGGTTCCAAGCAAGTTTATGGTAGATTCTAAGCAAGTTTATGGTAGATTCTAAGCAAGTTTATGGGACGTTCTAAGGCAGTCCATTAGGGGTTCTAAGGAAGACCATGGGAGGTTCTAGGGGAAGTCCATGGGAGGTTCTATGGAAGTCTAATGGAGTTTCCAAGGTAGTCCATGGGAGTTTCTATGGAGATCCATAAGAAGTTCTACAGAAGTCCATGGGAGGTTCTAAGGGAGTCCATGAATGGGTTCTGAGTAGGTCCGTGGGTGGTACTATGGAAGTCTAATGCTGGTTCTAAGGAAGTTGATGGGAACTTTGAGGGGAAGTCCATGGGAGGTTCTAAGGAAGTCCATGGGAGGTTCTAAGGAAGTCCATGGGAGTTTCTAAGCAAGTCCATGGGAGTTTCTAAGCAAGTCCATGGGAGGTTCTAAGGGAAGTCCATGGGAGATTCTGAGGAAGTCCATGGGAGTTTCTAAGCAAATCCATGGGACGTTGTGTGGAAGTCTATGCGAGGTTCTATGGGGAGTCCATGGACAAGAGAAAGGACGCAAAGTGCTGGATTAACTCAACGGGTCGGGCAGCATCCCTGGAGAACAAGGACATAAACTGTAAAATCTAAAACAAAGAAGACAGCGTTTTGGAAAGGTCTCGCTCGCCGAAGATCCTTGCAACTTGTTTCCGGCCGACATCAGCCCAAGAACGAAAGCCAAACAGACTTTGACCTTTCAGGTGATCCACCTGCTGTTTGCAACCTGTGAACCGTGGGCAGGGGAGTTGGTCTGTAAACACGTGTGACCGTTGCTGTTGCGTTGTGTTGCATTGCGGCGGTCACGGCTTGTATTAAATGGCTTGCTTGACTCCCCGTCTTCGTGAGGTCATGGCCCGTGAGGTGTTCCCCTGCCGAGCGATCACGGAGATGGCGGGCAGGGCAGGCGATGGCTGAGGGACGGCAGGACCCAGCGGCGGCCCTCAGCATCCTGGCCGCTTGTCATTGGCCACAGAGTCACACCGCGTGGAAACAGGCCCAACATGCCCACACCGTCCAACATGCCCCGTCTACACTAGTCCCACCTGCCTGCGTTAAATGTCCACGTCACCTGCCCCCTCTCCCTCTGTACCTTTCCCACAAAGACTACCTAGATTCCCGTAAAACTACTGGAAGCCCACCGAGTCATGCTTGACTAATCTTCTGGAATTCTTTGAGGATGTAACTAGGAAAATTGGCAGGGGAGAGCTGGTGGATGTGGTGTACCTTGACTTTCAGAAAGCCTTTGACAAGGTTCCACATAGGGTTTTAGTGGGCAAAATTAGAGCACATGGTATTGGAGGTAGGGTACTGACATGGATAGAAAATTGGTTGACAGACAGAAAGCAAAGAGTGGGGATAAACGGGTCCCTTTCAGAATGGCAGGCAGTGACTAGTGGGGTACCGCAAGGCTCGGTGCTGGGACCGCAGCTATTTACAATATACATTAATGACTTGGATGAAGGGATTAAAAGTACCATTAGCAAATTTGCAGATGATACAAAGCTGGGTGGTAGTGTGAGCTGTGAGGAAGATGCTATGAGGTTGTAGGGTGACTTGGACAGGTTGTGTGAGTGGGCAGATGCATGGCAGATGCAGTTTAATGTGAATAAGTGTGAGGTTATCCACTTTGGTGGTAAGAATAGGAAGGCAGAGTATTATCTGAATGGTGTCAAGTTAGGAACAGGGGACGTACAACGAGATCTGGGTGTCCTAGTGCATCAGTCACTGAAAGGAAGCATGCAGGTACAGCAGGCAGTGAAGAAAGCCAATGGAATGTTGGCCTTCATAACAAGAGCAAAGAGGTCCTTCTGCAGTTGTGCAGGGCCCTAGTGAGACCGCACCTGGAGTACTGTGTGCAGTTTTGGTCTCCAAATTTGAGGAAGGATATTCTTGCTATTGCGGGCGTGCAGTGTAGGTTTACTAGTTTAATTCCCGGAATGGCGGAACTGTCATATGTTGAAAGACTGGAGCGGCTAGGCTTGTATACACTGGAATTTAGAAGGATGAGAGGAGATCTTATCGAAGCGTATAAGATTATTAAGGGGTTGGACACGTTAGAGGCAGGAAACATGTTCCCAATGTTGGGGGAGTCCAGAACAAGGGGCCACAGTTTAAGAATAAGGGGTAGGCCATTTAGAACTGAGATGAGGAAAAACTTTTTCAGTCAGAGAGTTGTGAATCTGGAATTCTCTGCCTCAGAAGGCAGTGGAGGCCAATTGTCTGAATGCATCCAAGAGAGAGCTAGATAGAGCTCTTAAGGATAGCGGAGTCAGGGGGTATGGGGAGAAGGCAGGAATGGGGTACTGATTGAGAATGATTAGCCATGATCACATTGAATGGCGGTGCTGGCTCGAAGGGCCGAATGGCCTCCTCCTGCACCTATTGTCCATTGTCTATAATAGGAAACAACATCATTTAAAAAATCACCCATACACTAACTCTATCCTACACACAGGGGACAATTTTATCGAAGCCAATTGACCTACAAAGTTATGCGAGAAATCCGGAGCCCCCAGAGAAAACCCACACAGTCTCAAGTTTCCTACCACACTCCAAAGACGTTCAGCTTTTTTGCTTAATCGGCTTTGGTAAATGGTAAATCGTCCCGAGTGTGTGTCGGATGGTGTCAGTGTGTGGGTTGATCGCTGTTATAGTTTAGTTTAGTTTAGAGATACAGCGCGGAAACAGGCCCTTCGGCCCACCGGGTCCGCGCCGACCAGCGATCCCCGCACACTAACACTATCCTAGACCCACTGGGGACAATTTTTGCATTTGCCATGCCAATTAACCTACAAACCTGCACGTCTTTGGAGTGTGGGAGGAAACCGAAGATCCCGGAGAAAACCCACGCAGGTCACGGGGAGAACGTACAAACTCCGTACAAACGGCGCCCGTAGTCGGGATGGAACCCGGGTCTCTGTCGCTGCATTCGATGTAAGGCAGCAGCGGGCCGAAGGGCCTGTTTCCACGCTGTTTCACTAAAGTCTAAAGTCAACTGACTTTAAAAAGTTCCAGTCTCTGTGTGAAAAAGCGTTTCTAAAGTTCCACTATTCAATCTTTCCCCTCTCACCTTAAACCTTTGTCCTTTGGTTCCTGATTCCTCCACCCTAACTATTCCCAAACTCATGATTTTGTACACCTCTGTAAGATCACCCCTCATCATCCTGCGTTCCAGGGAATAGAGTCCCAGCCTGCTCAACCTCCCCCTGTAGATCAGGCCCTTGAGTCCTGGCAACATCCTCGTAAATCTCCCTCCACCACCGCCCTCTGTGTAGAAAACCTTGTGTGACACATCCCTTTTAAACCCCCACCCCATCTCACCTTGAAGCTGTGCCCCCTAGTCTTTGACCATTTCACCCTGGGAAAAAAGGTTCTGACTGTCTACCCTATCTGTGATTCTCAGAATGTTATATACTTAGAAATATAGAAAATAGGTGCTGGAGGAGGCCATTTGGCCCTTCGAGCCAGCACCGTCATTCATTGTGATCATGGCTGACCGTCCACAATCAATAACCCGTGCCTGCCTTCTCCCCATATCCCTTGATTCCACTAGCCCCTAGAGTTCTATCTAACTCTCTTTTAAATCCATCCAGTGAATCGGCCTCCACTGCCCTCTGTGACAGAGAATTCCACAAATTCACAACTCTCTGGGTGAAAATGTTTCTTCTCACCTCAGTTTTAAATGGCCTCTCCTTTATTCTTAAACTGTGTGGCCCCTGGTTCTGGACTAGCCCAACATTGGGAACATTTTTCCTGCATCTCCCTTGTCCAGTCCTTTTATAATTTTATACGTCTCTATAAGATCCCCTCTCATCCTTCTAAACTCCAGTGAATACAAGCCCAGTCTTTTCAATCTTTCCTCATGTGACAGTCCCGCCATCCCGGGGATTAACCTGGTGAACCTACGCTGCACTGCCTCAATAGCAAGGACGTCCTCCCTCAATAGCAAGGACGTCCTTCCTCAGATTAGGAGAGCAAACGTGCACACAGTACTCCAGGTGCGGTCTCACCAGGGCCCGATACAACTGCAGAAGGACCTCTTTACTCCGATACTCAAATCCTCTCGTTATGAAGGCCAACAGGCCATCAGCTTTCTTCACCGCCTGCTGTACCTGCCTACAAACTTCGGTCAGAATTCCCCGCAACCTCTGGCGTTCCAGAGAAACAAATCCAAGCTTGTCCGACGATAAGACACAAAAAGCTAGGGTAACTCAGCGGGACAGGCAGCATCTGTGGAGGGAGGGAGTGGGTGACGTTAGGAATCGAGACTCTTCTTCAGGATCTTGATTTAAACCAGCATCTGCAGTTCCTTCCCACACAGGTCAAGTCAAGTCAAGTCAGGTTTAATTGTCATATACAAGATGTGCAGTGAAATGAAAGTGGCAAAGCCTGCGGATTGTGCTAAACTACAAAACACAATAGAAAAAAGAATTTTAACAAAAAATAAATTAGTACAGTAAATTAAATGAGTCCCTGGTGATATGAGAGTTAACAGTCCTGATGGCCTGTGGGAAGAAACTCCGTCTCATCCTCTCTGTTTTCACAGCGTGACAGCGGAGGCGTTTGCCTGACCGTAGCAGCTGGAACAGTCCGTTGCTGGGGTGGTAGGGGTCCCCCATAATGTTGCTGGCTCTGGATCTGCACCTCCTGATGTATAGGTCCTGCAGGGGGGCGAGTGTAGTTCCCATGGTGCGTTCAGCCGAACGCACTACTCTCCGCAGAGCCTTCCTGTCCTGGGCAGAGCTGTTCCCAAACCAGACTGTGATGTTGCCGGACAAGATGCTTTCTACAGCCCCAGAGTAGAAGCACTGAAGGATCCTCAGAGAGACTCTGAATTTCCTCAACTGTCTGAGGTGGTAAAGGCGCTGCCTTGCCTTACTCACCAGTACGGCAATGTGTGTTGTCCAACCTCTCCTTGTAGCTAACACCCTCGAAACCAGGGACCATTTGGGTGTACATTCTGGCATTCTGTCTGAAGAAGGGTCTTGACCCGAAACATCACCTGTTCCTTCTCTCCAGAGACGCTGCCCGAACCCGCCGAGTTACTCCAGCTTTTTGTGTCCTTCTTTGGTTTAAAACAGCGTCTGCAGTTCCTTCTGTTAAACCTCCTCTGCCCCGAAAGATACTAGAGGAACAAGATGGACCACTCGACCCTAGAAACTGTAGCATGTCATGGGCAAAGATACTAGAGGAACAAGATAGGCTACTCGACCCTAAACACCGTAGTAGATCATGGGCAAAGATACCAGAGGAGCAAGATGGACCACTCGACCCTAAAAACCGTAGCACGTCATGGGCAAAGATACTAGAGGAACAAGATAGACCAATCGACCCTAAAAACCGTAGTACATCACGACGACATTTTAGTCGGCAGAAACTTGCAGAAACAATTAAAAAGAAAAATAACAAAAATCTGTGAATTGATAGATGAGATATATTCTGAGTTTTAATGGTATCATCACACATACTGTTCCCCCAAAACACTGATTAAACTTCGAGAGGCAGAGCAAACGTGGGTTTTGCTTACTAAAATGGCGGGCGTTGCGTACTACACTTCAGTATCTGCGATTTCAACGGAGTGGTCCATCTGATTCCTCTCCAAAGCCTTCACGACCTTCCTGCAATGGGGGTGACCAGAACTGCACCCAATACTCCACATGCGTTCTATAAAGCTCCATCATGACTTCCTGACTCTAGTACTGAATACCCCGACTGCTGAAGGCAATAGACAACAGGCAATAGACAATAGGCAACAGGTGCAGGAGTAGGCCATTCGGCCCTTCGAGCCAGCACCGCCATTCAATGTGATCATGGCTGATCATTCTCAATCAGTACCCCGTTCATGCCTTCTCCCCATACCCCCTGACTCCGCTATCCTTAAGAGCTCTACCTAGCTCTCTTTTGAATGCATTCAGAGAATTGGCCTCCACTGCCTTCTGAGGCAGAGAATTCCATAGATTTACAACTCTCTTTGCCTCATCTCCGTTCGAAATGGCCTACCCCTTATTCTTACACTGTGTGGCCCCTGGTTCTGGACTCCCCCAACATCGAGAACATGTTTCCTGCCACTAACGTGTCCAAGCCCTTAATAATCTTATATGTTTCAAGAAGATCTCCTCTCATCCTTCTAAATTCCAGCGTATACTGTATGCATACTTTACTGTTCCGTCGACTTGTTTCAATAAGATCTCCTCTCAATAATAAGATTAATATAAGAAACATAATAAGATTATGTTTCAATAAGATCTCCTTTCATCCTTCTAAATTCCAGCATATACCGTATGCATACTTTACTGTTCCATCGACTTGTGTTGACACTTGTCACAGTTGATTTCAGACCAGCAGTGCCCCACTCAATTCATCAATGGTACCTTTCCATCACCTGATTACCCCAATCACTGTCAATAACATCATCAATTCTCACCACCGCAGTGACTGTGCCAAACATGATGCTACATGAAACTTATGTATAGGTCTGTCAGACCGTGATCCATGCCCTGCATGTCCATGTGTTTGGTTTAGTCCGAATGACAAATAAAGCTCTGTTATACTGTTATACTGTTATACTGTTATAAGGGAATAACGTTTAGTGCAAGGTAAAGCCAGCAAAGTCCGATTAAAGATAGTCCGTGGGTCTCCAATGAGGTAGATAGTAGTTCAGCACTGCTCTCTGGTTGTGGTGGGATGGTTCAGTTGCCTGATAACAGCCGGGAAGAAACTGTCGCTGAATCTGGAGGTGTGCGTGTTCACACTTCTGTACCTCTTGCCCAATGGGAGAGGGGGGAAGAGGGAGTGGCCGGGGGTGAGATGGTCCTTAATGATGCTGCTGGCCTTGCCGAGGCAGCGTGAGGTGCGGATGGAGTCGGTGGGAGAGAGGTTGGTTTGTGTGATGGTCTGGGCTGCTGGCCTTGCCGAGGCAGCGTGAGGTGTGGATGGAGTCAGTGGAAGGTTGGTTTGTGTGATAGTCTGGGCTTTTCAATCGTGGCTGATCTATCTTTCCCTCCTAACCCCATTCCCCTGCCTTCTCCCCATAACCCCTGACACCCGCACTAATCGAGAATGGGATTGGGAGGGAGAGATAGATCAGCCATGATTGAATGGCGGAGTGGACTGGATGGGCCGAATAGCCTGATTCTACTCCTATCACATGATGTTGCGGCCTTCCTCTTTTGGCTTCCCATCTCCTCACACAACCTGCATCCTGTTTAGGTGCCCGATGAACACTTTTGGATCCCCGTTGCGTTCTCCGCCAGTCATATTTCACTCATTTCCTTCCCCGACTTCCCTTCTGAGTTTCCGGCAGCTGGTCACAGAGTTATCGACAGCTCGGATAAAGGCCCTTCGGCCCCGACTCTCGTTTAGCTGACAGATGGAGCGTGGAACAGGCCCTTCAGCTCACGGGCGTGAGGGAGAAACGCAGGGATACGGGTCACATGCAGGCAGTGTAGGCAGTTTAACTGGAGCGGTCACTGTGGCGCAGCGGTAGAGTTAGACAATAGACAATAGACAATAGACAATAGGTGCAGGAGTAGGCCATTCAGCCCTTCGAGCCAGCACCGCCATTCAATGCGATCATGGCTGATCACTCTCAATCAGTACCCCGTTCCTGCCTTCTCCCCATACCCCCTCACTCCGCTATCCTTAAGAGCTCTATCCAGCTCTCTCTTGAAAGCATCCAACGAACTGGCCTCCACTGCCTTCTGAGGCAGAGAATTCCACACCTTCACCACCCTCTGACTGAAAAAGTTCTTCCTCATCTCCGTTCTAAATGGCCTACCCCTTATTCTCAAACTGTGGCCCCTTGTTCTGGACTCCCCCAACATTGGGAACATGTTATCTGCCTCTAATGTGTCCAATCCCCTAATTATCTTATATGTTTCAATAAGATCCCCCCTCATCCTTCTAAATTCCAGTGTATACAAGCCCAATCGCTCCAGCCTTTCAACATACGACAGTCCCGCCATTCCGGGAATTAACCTAGTGAACCTACGCTGCACGCCCTCCATAGCAAGAATATCCTTCCTCAAATTTGGAGACCAAAACTGCACACAGTACTCCAGGTGCGGTCTCACCAGGGCCCGGTACAACTGTAGAAGGACCTCTTTGCTCCTATACTCAACTCCTCTTGTTACGAAGGCCAACATTCCATTGGCTTTCTTCACTGCCTGCTGAACCTGCATGCTTCCTTTCATTGACTGATGCACTAGGACACCCAGATCTCGTTGAACTCCCCCTCCTCCTAACTTGACACCATTCAGATAATAATCTGCCTTTCTATTCTTACTTCCAAAGTGAATAACCTCACACTTACTTACATTAAACTGCATCTGCCATGTATCCGCCCACTCACACAACCTGTCCAAGTCACCCTGCAGCCTTATTGCATCTTCCTCACAATTCACACTACCCCCCAACTTAGTATCATCTGCAAATTTGCTAATGGTACTTTTAATCCCTTCGTCTAAGTCATTAATGTATATCGTAAATAGCTGGGGTCCCAGCACCGAACCTTGCGGTACCCCACTGGTCACTGCCTGCCATTCCGAAAGGGACCCATTTATCCCCACTCTTTGCTTTCTGTCTGTCAACCAATTTTCTATCCATGTCAGTACCCTACCCCCAATACCATGTGCCCTAATTTTGCCCACTAATCTCCTATGTGGGACCTTGT
Organism: Rhinoraja longicauda; assembly: GCF_053455715.1. Taxonomy (NCBI): domain Eukaryota; kingdom Metazoa; phylum Chordata; class Chondrichthyes; order Rajiformes; family Arhynchobatidae; genus Rhinoraja; species Rhinoraja longicauda. The sequence goes on from NC_135986.1 coordinate 11,284,842, forward strand.
CGAAGGCTTTCTGAAAGTCGAGGTACACCACATCCACTGACTCTCCCTTGTCAATTTTCCTAGTTACATCCTCAAAAAATTCCAGTAGATTTGTCAAGCATGATTTCCCCTTCGTAAATCCATGCTGACTCGGAATGATCCCGTTACTGCTATCCAAATGCTCAGCAATTTCGTCTTTTATAATTGACTCCAGCATCTTCCCCACCACTGATGTCAGACTAACTGGTCTATAATTACCCGTTTTCTCTCTCCCTCCTTTCTTAAAAAGTGGGATAACATTTGCTATCCTCCAATCCACAGGAACTGATCCTGAATCTATAGAACATTGAAAAATGATCTCCAATGCTTCCACTATTTCTAGAGCCACCTCCTTAAGTACTCAGGGATGCAGACCATCAGGCCCTGGGGATTTATCAGCCTTCAGTCCCATCAGTCTACCCAAAACCATTTCCTGCCTAATGTGGATTTCCTTCAGTTCCTCCATCACCCTAGGTTCTCCGGCCCCTAGAACATTTGGGAGATTGTGTGTATCTTCCTCAGTGAAGACAGATCCAAAGTAACGGCTTACAGCGAATGCAGCACCGGAGACCCGGGTTCCATCTTGACTACGGGCGCCGTCTGTACGGAGTTTGTACGTTCTCCCCGTGACCTGCGTGGGTTTTCTCCGAGATCTTCGGTTTCCTCCCACACTCCAAAGACATGCAGGTTCGTAGGTTAATTGGCTGGGAAAATGTAAACATTGTCCCTAGTGTGTGTAGGATGGTGCTAGTGTGCGGGGATCGCTGGGCGGCGCGGACCCGGTGGGCCGAAGGGCCTGTTTCCGCGCTGTATCTCTAAACTAATAATATACCTATAACTAATTCCCCATCATTGTCCAGGATGTATCCCCCCCCCCCCCCCGCGGTGCCCAGCGGTCCCGGAGATCCCCCAGGGTGCCCGTGGGCAGCGCGTAGACCCTCTCTGGTGCCGCCCGGGCCCGGACGTGACCCCGGAAAAGGGGCAGGGTGCCGGCTCGGGCAGAGCCCTCTTCCGCCTGGCACCGTGACTCGCGGATGGCCAACTTGGCCTGGCCCAGAATGCAACGCGACCAGGACATCTTCAGCCCCCCCCACCCCACCCTCTCCCCTACGCACAGGGTACTGGGTAGGCACTTGAGGTGGACGAGGTTATGAACCAAAAGGTGACGTCACCGCCCCGCTCCCCACGTGACCTCACCCAGCCAGCGGCCATGTGCTCCCGCTCCACGAACGGCAGCCACCCGGGCCAGGAGGCGGGTTGCCACGCAACTTCCATTAGGTGGCGCCCGGGCCTCCGGACCTACACTGTCCGGGCCTACACTGTTCGGGCCTACACTGTCCCGGCCTAGACTGTCCAGGCCTACAGTGTCCGGGCCTACACTGTCCGGGCCTACAGTGTCCGGGCCTACTCTGTTCGGGCGTACAGTGTCCGGGCCTACACTGTCCGGGCCTTGTCACTGTACCTCGGCACGACTAAACTAAACTGAACCACTCCAGCATCTTATGGTTCGATGTCCTCCACAGATGCTGCCTGACCCGCAAGGTTGCTCCAGAGCGACACGATGGCTCAGCGGGTCAAGATGCTGCCTCACGGTGCCAGAGACCCGGGTTCTGGGGGGAGGGGGAGGGAGAAAAGACAGGGGAGAGAGGGAGGGGTGAGAGGGAGAGGGGGAGAGAAAAGGGAGAGCGGGAGGGAGGGAAGGAGGGAGGGGGTGAGAGAGAAGGAGAGAGGGAGGAGGGGGGAGGGAGGAAGGGGGGAGAGAGAGGGAGGGAGAGAGAGGGGGATGAGAAGGAGGGAAGGAGGGGGGAGGGAGAGAGGGGGAGGGAGAGAGGGAGAGAGGAGGGAGGGAGGGAGGGGGTGAGAGGGAGAGAGGAGGGAGGGGGTGAGAGGGAGGGGGAGAGAGGGAGGGGTGAGAGGGAGGGGAGAGAGGGAGGGGGGAGAGGGGGAGGAGGTGGGAGAGAGGAGGGGGAGCGAGGAGGGAGGGAGGGGGGAGGGAGGGAGGGGGAGAGCGAAGGGAGGATGGAGAGAGAGTGGGGAGGTGTGGAGAGAAGGCTGCTATAATCAACCACAAACACACACATGCCAGGTATTTCTATTCTGGCCAAAGAACTGGCGCTGGGTTTGTCAGATAGACAACCTAGTCAACTCTAAGGTATTTATTTCACAAAATGCTGGAGTAACTCAGCAGGTCAGGCAACATCTCTGGAGAAAAGGAATGGGTGACGTTTCGCGTCGAGACCCTTCTTCAGTCTGAAGAAGGGTCTCGACCCGAAACGTCGCCCATTCCTTCTCTCCCGAGATGCTGCCTGACCTGCTGAGTTACTCCAGCATTTTGTGAAATAAATAGCTTCGATTTGTACCAGCATCTGCAGTGTGTGGGGAGAGTATTAAATGTGGGCGGGGAGAGTATTAAATGCTGGCGGGGAGTGTGTTAAATGTGGGCAGGGAATGTATTAAATGCAAGCGGGGAGTGTATTAAATATGGGCAGGGAGAGTATTAAATGTGGGCAGGGAGAGTTTTACATGTGGGCATGGATAGTATTAAATATGGGCAGGGAGAGTATTACATGGGCGGGGAGAGTATTAAATGTGGGCAGGGAGAGTATTACATGGGCGGGGTGAGTATAAAAAAATGTGTGTGGAGAGAGTATTTAATGTGTGTGGGGAGAGTATTAAATGCGGGCGGGGAGAGTATTAAATGCAGGCAGGGAGAGTATTACATGTGTGTGGGGAGAGTATTAAATGTGTGTGGGGAGAGTATTAAATGTGTGCGGGGAGAGTATTAAATGTGTGTGGGGAGAGTATTAAATGCGGGCGGGGGAGTATTAAATGTGTGCCGGGAGAGTATTAAATGCGGGGATGGAAAGTATTAAACGCGGGTGGGGAGAGTATTAAATGTGGGCGGGGAAAGTATTAAATGTGGGCAGGGAGAGTATTAAATGTGTGCGGGGAGAGTATTAAATGTGTGTGGGGAGAGTATTAAATGTGTGCGGGGAGAGTATTAAATGTGAGTGGGGAGAGTATTAAATGCGGGCGGGGAGAGTATTAAATGCAGGCAGGCAGCTTATTACATGTGTGTGGGGAGAGTATTAAGAGTGTGTGGGGAGAGTATTAAATGTGGGCGGGGAGAGTATTTAAATGCAGGCAGGGAGATTATTACGTTTGTTTGGGGAGAGTATTAAATGTGTGTGGGGAGAGTATTAAATGCGGGAGGGGAGAGTATTAAATGTGTGCCGGGAGAGTATTAAATGCGGGGGTAGAGAGTATTAACTGCGGGGGGTAGATTATTAAATATGGGCGGGGATAGTATTGAATGTGGGTAGGGAGAGTATTAAATGTGTGCGGGGAGAGTATTAAATGTGTGTGGGGAGAGTATTAAATGTGTGCGGGGAGAGTATTAAATGTGTGGGAAGGTATTAAATGTGTGTGGGGAGAGTATTAAATGTGTGTGGGGAGAGTATTACATGTGTGTGGGGAGAGTATTAAATGTGTGTGGGGAGGGTAATAAATGTGTGAGGGGATAGTATTAAATGCGGGCGGGGAGAGTATTAAATGCAAGCAGGGAGATTATTACATGTGTGTGGGGAGAGTTTTAAATGTGTGTGGGGAGAGTATTAAATGCGGGAGGGGAGAGTATTAAATGTGTGCCGGGAGAGTATTAAATGCGGAGGTAGAGAGTATTAACTGTGGGCGGGTAGATTATTAAATATGGGCGGGGATAATATTAAATGTGTGTGGGGGAGTATTAAATGTGTGTGGGGAGAGTATTAAATACAGGCCGGGAGAGTATTAAATGTGTGCCGGGAGAGTATTAAATATGTGCGGGTAGGTTATTAAATGCGGGCGGGGAGAGTATTAAATGTGTGCGGGGCGAGTATTAAATGCGTGTGGGGAGAGTATTAAATGCATGCGGGGAGAGTATTAAATGTGTGGGGGCAGTATTAAATGTGGGCAGGGAGAGTATTAAATGTGTGGGGAGAGTATTAAATGTGTGCGGGGAGAGTATTAAATGTGTGCGGGAGAGTATTAATTGTGGGTAGGGAGATTATTAAATGCAGGCGGGGAGTGTATTAAATGTGGGCAGGGAGAGTATTAAATGTGGGCAGGGTGATTATTACATGGGCGTGGAGAGCATTAAATGCGTGTGGGGAGAGTATTAAATGTGTGTGGGGAAAGTATTAAATGCGGCGGGGAGAGTATTAAATGCAGGCAGGGAGATTATTACATGTGTGAGGGGAGAGAATTAAATGTGTGTGGGGAGAGTATTAAATGTGTGCGGGGAGAGTATTAAATGTGTGGGAAGGTATTAAATGTGTGTGGGGAGAGTATTAAATGTGTGTGGGGAGAGTATTACATGTGTGTGGGGAGAGTATTAAATGTGTGTGGGGAGGGTAATAAATGTGTGAGGGGATAGTATTAAATGCGGGCGGGGAGAGTATTAAATGCAAGCAGGGAGATTATTACATGTGTGTGGGGAGAGTTTTAAATGTGTGTGGGGAGAGTATTAAATGCGGGAGGGGAGAGTATTAAATGTGTGCCGGGAGAGTATTAAATGCGGAGGTAGAGAGTATTAACTGTGGGCGGGTAGATTATTAAATATGGGCGGGGATAATATTAAATGTGTGTGGGGGAGTATTAAATGTGTGTGGGGAGCGTATTAAATACAGGCCGGGAGAGTATTAAATGTGTGCCGGGAGAGTATTAAATATGTGCGGGTAGGTTATTAAATGCGGGCGGGGAGAGTATTAAATGTGTGCGGGGCGAGTATTAAATGCGTGTGGGGAGAGTATTAAATGCATGCGGGGAGAGTATTAAATGTGTGGGGGCAGTATTAAATGTGGGCAGGGAGAGTATTAAATGTGTGGGGAGAGTATTAAATGTGTGCGGGGAGAGTATTAAATGTGTGCGGGAGAGTATTAATTGTGGGTAGGGAGATTATTAAATGCAGGCGGGGAGTGTATTAAATGTGGGCAGGGAGAGTATTAAATGTGGGCAGGGTGATTATTACATGGGCGTGGAGAGCATTAAATGCGTGTGGGGAGAGTATTAAATGTGTGTGGGGAAAGTATTAAATGCGGCGGGGAGAGTATTAAATGCAGGCAGGGAGATTATTACATGTGTGAGGGGAGAGAATTAAATGTGTGTGGGGTGAGTATCAAATGTGTGCGGGGAGAGTATTAAATATGTGTGGGGAGAGTATTAAATGCGCGCGGGGAGAGTATTAAATACAGGCAGCGAGAGTATTAAATGTGGGCAGGGAATGTATTAAATGCAAGCGGGGAGGTTATTAAATGCGGGCGGGGAGAGTATTAAATGTGGGCAGGGAGAGTTTTAAATGAGGGTAGGGAGTGTATTAAATGTGTGCGGGGACTGTATTAAATGTGCGTGGGGACAGTATAAAATGTGTGTGGGGAGAGTATTAAAAGTGGGCGGGGAGAGTATTAAATGCTGGCGCGGAGTGTATTAAATATGGGCAGGGAGAGTATTAAATGTGGGCAGGGAGAGCATTAAATGAGGGCAGCGAGAGTAATAAATGTGGGCAGGGAGAGTATTACATGGGCGGGGAGAGTATTAAATGTGTGTGGAGAGAGTATTAAATGTGTGAGGGGAGGGTATTAAATGCGGGCGGGGAGAGTATTAACTGCAGCCAGGGAGAATATTACATGTTTGTGGGCAAAGTATTAAATGTGTGCGGGGAGAGTATTAAATGTGTGAGGGGAGAGTGTTAAATGTGGGCGGGGAGAGTATTAAATGTGTTCCGGGAGAGTATTAAATGCGGGGGTGGGGAGTATTAAATGCGGGCGGTGAGAGTATTAAATGTGTGCGGGGAAAGTATTAAATGTGTGTAGGGAGAGTATTAAATGTGTGCGGGGAGAGTATTAATTGTGTGGGGAGAGTATTAAATGTGTGTGGGGAGAGTATTAAATGTGTGTGGGGAGAGTATTAAATGTGTGCGGGGAGAGTATTAATTGTGTGGGGAGAGTATCAAATGTGTTTGGGGAGAGTATTAAATGTGTGTGGGGAGAGTATTAAATGTGTGTGGGGAGACTATTAAATGTGTGCGGGGAGAGTATTAAATGTGTGTGGGGGAGAGTGTTAAATGCGGGCGGGGAGAGTATTAAATGTGGGCGGGGAGTGTATAAAATGTGGGCAGGGAAAGAATTACATGGGCGGGGAGAGTATTAAATGTGTGTTGGGAGAGTATTAAATGTGGGCGGGGAGATTATTAAATGCGGGCGGGGAGAGTATTAAATGTGTGCCGGGAGAGTATTGAATGCGGGCGGGGAGAGTATTATATGCGGGCAGGGAGAGTATTAAATGCGGGCGGGGAGAGTATTAAATGTGTGTGGGGAGAGTAATAAATGTGTGCGGGGAGAGTATTAAATATGTGTGGGGAGACTTTTAAATGTGTGCGGGTAGAGTATTAAATGTGTTTAGGGAGAGTATTAAATGTGGGCGGGGAGAGTATAAAATGTGGGCAGGGAAAGTATTACATGGGCGGGGAGAGTATTAAATGTGTGTGGGGAGAGTATTAAATGTGTGTGGAGAGAGTATTAAATGTGTGTGGGGAGAGTATTAAATGTGTGTGGGGAGACTATTAAATGTGTGCGGGGAGAGTATTAAATGTGTGCGGGGAGAGTATTAATTGTGTGGGGAGAGTATTAAATGTGTTTGGGGAGAGTATTAAATGTGTGTGGGGAGAGTATTAAATGTGTGTGGGGAGAGTATTAAATGTGTGTGGGGAGAGTATTAAATGTGTGTGGGGAGACTATTAAATGTGTGCGGGGAGAGTATTAAATGTGTGTGGGGGAGAGTATTAAATGCGGGCGGGGAGAGTATTAAATGTGGGCGGGGAGTGTATAAAATGTGGGCAGGGAAAGAATTACATAGGCGGGAGAGTATTAAATGTGTGTTGGGAGAGTATTAAATGTGGGCGGGGAGATTATTAAATGCGCGCGGGGAGAGTATTAAATGTGTGCCGGGAGAGTATTGAATGCGGGCGGGGAGAGTATTATATGCGGGCGGGGAGAGTATTAAATGCGGGCGGGGAGAGTATTAAATGTGTGTGGGGAGAGTAATAAATGTGTGCGGGGAGAGTATTAAATATGTGTGGGGGAGAGTGTTAAATGCGGGCGGGGAGAGTATTAAATGTGGGCGGGGAGAGTATTAAATGTGGGCGGGAAGAGTATAAAATGTGGGCGGGGAGTGTATAAAATGTGGGCAGGGAAAGAATTACATGGGCGGGGAGAGTATTAAATGTGTGTTGGGAGAGTATTAAATGTGGGCGGGGAGATTATTAAATGCGGGCGGGGAGAGTATTAAATGTGTGCCGGGAGAGTATTAAATGCGGGCGGGGAGAGTATTAAATGTGTGTGGGGAGAGTAATAAATGTGTGCGGGGAGAGTATTAAATATGTGTGGGGAGACTTTTAAATGTGTGCGGGTAGAGTATTAAATGTGTTTAGCGAGAGTATTAAATGTGGGCGGGGAGAGTATAAAATGTGGGCAGGGAAAGTATTACATGGGCGGGGAGAGTATTAAATGTGTGTGGGGAGAGTATTAAATGTGTGTGGAGAGAGTATTAAATGTGTGTGGGGAGAGTAATAAAAGTGTGTGGGGTGCGTATTAAATGTGGGAGGGGAGAGTATTCCATGCGGGTAGGGAGAGTATTACATGTGTGTGGGGAAGGTATTAAATGCGAGCGGGGAGAGTATTAAATGTGTAAGGAGAGTATTAAATGTGTGTGGGGAGAGTATTAAATGTGTGTGGAGAGAGTATTAAAAGTGTGTGGTAAGGGTATTAAATGTGTGTGGGGAGAGTATAAAATGTGTGTAGGAGAGTATTAAATGCGGGCGGGGAGAGTATTAAACGTGTGGGGAGAGTATTATATGTGGGCAGGGAGGGTATTAAATGTGTGAGGTGAGTATTAAATGTGTGTGGGGAGAGTATTAAATGTGTGTGGGGAGAGTATTAAGTGTGTGTGGGTAAGTATTAAATGTGGGAGGGGAGAGTATTAAATGCGGGCAGGGAGAGTATTACATTTGTGTGGGGAGGGTATTAAATGCAAGCGGGGAGAGTATTAAATGTGTGAGGAGATTATTAAATGTGTGTGGGGAGAGTATTAAATGTGTGTGGAGAGAGTATTAAATGTGTGTGGGGAGAGTATTAAATGTGTGTGGGGAGAGTATTAAATGTGTGTGGGGAGAGTATTAAATGCGGGCGAGGAGACTATTAAATGCAGGCAGGGAGAATATTACATGTGTGTGGGGAGAGTATTAAATGTGAGTGGGGAGAGTATTAAATTTGTGCGGTGAGAGTATTAAATGTGTGGGGGGAGAGTATTGAATGCGGGCGGGGAGAGTATTAAATGCAGGCAGGGAGAGTATTTCATGTGTGTGGGGAGAGTATTAAATGTGTGTGGTGAGATTATTAAATGTGTTTGGAGAGACTATTAAATGCGGGCGATGAGAGTATTAGATGTGTGCGGGGAGAGTATTAAATGTGGGCAGGGAGAGTATTAAATGTGGGCAGGGGGTGTATTAAATGAGGGCGGGGAGAGTATTAAATGTGTGTGGGGAGAGTATTAAATGTGAGCGGGGCGAGTATTAAATGTGTTTGGGGCGAGTATTAAATGTTGGCGGGGAGAGTATTAAATGTGGGCAGGGAGAGTATTACATGTGTGTGGGGGGGAGTATTAAGTGTGTGAGGGGAGAGTATTAAATGTGTTAAATAAGGGCAAGGCTGTGGATGTTGTCTATATGGACTTCAGTAAGGCATTTGACAAGGTTCCACATGGAAGGTTGATTAAGAAGGTTAAATCGTTGGATATTAATAGTGAGGTTGCAAGATGGATTCAACAATGGCTGAATGGGAGATACCAGAGGGTAACGGTTGACAATTGTATGTCAGGTTGGAGGCCAGTGTCTAGTGGAGTGCCCCAAGGATCTGTGTTGGGTCCACTGTTGTTTGTCATTTACATTAATGATCTGGATGATGGTGTGGCAAATTGGATTAGTAAATATGCAGATGATACTAAGATAGGTGGAGTAGTTGATAGTGAGGTAGATTTTTCAAAGTCTACAGAGAGACTTGGGCCTTTTGGAAGGGTGGGCTGAAAGAGGGCAGATGGAGTTTAATGCTGATAAGTGTGAGGTGCTGCATTTTGGTAGGACAAATCAAAATAGGACGTACAGGGTAAATGGTAGGGAATTGAGGAATGCAGTGGAACAGAGGGATCTGGGAATAACTGTGCATTGTTCCCTGAAGGTGGAATCTCATGTGGATAGGGTGGTGAAGAAGGCGTTTGGTATGCTTGCCTTTATAAATCAGAGCATCGAGTATAGAAGTTGGGATGTAATGTTGAAATTGTACAGGGCATTGGTGAGGCCGAATCTGGAGTATGGTGTGCAGTTCTGGTCGCCAAATTATAGGAAGGATGTCGACAAAATGGAGAGGGTACAGAGGAGATTTACTAGAATGTTGCCTGGGTTTCAGCACTTAGGCTACAGAGAGAGGTTAGGTCTTTATTCTTTGGAGCGTAGAAGGTTGAGGGGGGACTTGATAGAGGTTTTTAAAATTTTGAGAGGGACGGACAGAGTTGACGTGGGTAGGCTTTTCCCTTTGAGAGTGGGGAAGATTCCAACAAGGGGACATAGCTTCAGAATTGAGGGACAAAGGTTTAGGGGTAACATGAGGGGGAACTTCTTTACTCAGAGGGTTGTGGCTGTATGGAATGGGCTTCCGGTGGAAGTGGTGGAGGCTGGCTCGATTTTATTATTTAAGAGTAAATTGGATAGGTATATGGATAGGAGGGGATTGGAGGGTTATGGTCTGAGTGCAGGTAGATGAGACTAGGTCAGGGAGAATGGTCGGCGTGGACTGGTAGGGCCGGACAGGCCTGTTTCCATGCTGTAGTTGTTATATGTTATATGATATGTGTGTGGGGAAAGTATTAAATGTGTGTAGGGAGAGTATTAAATGCCGGCGGGGAGAGTATTAAACGTGTGGGGAGAGTATTATATGTGGGCAGGGAGGGTATTAAATGTGTGAGGTGAGTATTAAATGTGTGTGGGGAGAGTATTAAATGTGTGTGGGGAGAGTATTAAATGTGTGTGGGTAAGTATTAAATGTGGGAGGGGAGAGTATTAAATGCGGGCAGGGAGAGTATTACATTTGTGTGGGAGGGTATTAAATGCAAGCGGGGAGAGTATTAAATGTGTGAGGAGATTATTAAATGTGTGTGGGGAGAGTATTAAATGTGTGTGGAGAGAGTATTAAATGTGTGTGGGTAGAGTATTAAATGTGTGTGGGGAGAGTATTAAATGTGTGTGGGGAGAATATTAAATGCGGGCGAGGAGACTATTAAATGCAGGCAGGGAGAATATTACATGTGTGTGGGGAGAGTATTAAATGTGAGTGGGGAGAGTATTAAATTTGTGCGGGGAGAGTATTAAATGTGTGTGGGGAGAGTATTGAATGCGGGCGGGGAGAGTATTAAATGCAGGCAGGGAGAGTATTTCATGTGTGTGGGGAGAGTATTAAATGTGTGTGGTGAGATTATTAAATGTGTTTGGAGAGACTATTAAATGCGGGTGATGAGAGTATTAGATGTGTGCGGGGAGAGTATTAAATGTGGGCAGGGAGAGTATTAAATGTGGGCAGGGAGTGTATTAAATGAGGGCGGGGAGAGTATTAAATGTGTGTGGGGAGAGTATTAAATGTGAGCGGGGCTAGTATTAAATGTGTTTGGGGCGAGTATTAAATGTTGGCGGGGAGAGTATTAAATGTGTGCGGTGAGAGTATTAAATGGGTGTGGGGAGAGTATTAAATGTGTGTGGGGAGAGTATTAAATGAGTGTGGGGTGAGTATTAAATGTGGGAGAGGAGAGTATTAAATGCGGGTAGAGAGATTATTACATGTGTGTGGGGAAGGTATTAAATGCGAGCGGGGAGAGTATTAAATGTGTGAGGAGAGTATTAAATGTGTGTGGGGAGAGTATTAAATGTGTGTGGAGAGAGTATTAAATGTGTGTGGGGAGGGTATTAAATATGTGTGGGGAGAATATTGAATAGGTGTGGGGAGAGTATTAAATGCGGGCGGGGAGAGTATTAAATGTGTGGGGAGAGTATTAAATGTGGGCAGGGAAGGTATTAAATGTGTGAGGAGAGTATTAAATGTGTGTGGGGAGAGTATTAAATGTGTGTGGGGAGAGTATTAAATGTGTGTGGGGTGAGTATTAAATGTGGGAGGTGAGAGTATTAAATGCTGGCGGGGAGTGTATTAAATGTGGGCAGGGAGGGTATTAAATGTGTGAGGAGAGTATTACATGTGTGTGGGGAGAGTATTAAATGTGTGTGGGGAGAGTATGGAATGTGGGTGGGGAGAGCATTAAATGTGTGTGGGGAGAGTATTAAATGTGTGTGGGGAGAGTATTAAATATGTGGGGGGAGAGCATTAAATGTGTGTGTTGGAGAGTATTAAATGTGTGCGGGGAGAGTATTAAATGTATGGGGAGAGTATTAAATGTTTGTGGGGAGAGTATTAAATGTGTGTGGGGAGAGTATTAAATGCGGGCGGGAGAGTATTAAATGCAGGCAGGGAGAGTATTACTTGCGTGTGGGGGGAGTATTAAATGTGTGTGGGGAGAGTATTAAATGTGTGCGGGGAGAGTATTAAATATGTGAGGGGAGAGTATTAAATGCGGGCGGGGAGAGTATTAAATGTGTTCCGGGAGAGTATTAAATGCGGGAGGGGAGAGTATTAAATGTGTGCGGGGAGAGTATTAAATGTGTGCGGGGAGAGTATTAAATGTGTGTGGGGAGACTATTAAATGTGTGCGGGGAGAGTATTAAATGTGTGTGGGGAGAGTGTTAAATGCGGGCGGGGAGAGTATTAAATGTGTGCGGGGAGAGTATTAAATGTGGGTAGGGAGAGTATTAAATGTGGGCAGGGAGAGTATTAAATGTGGGCAGGGAGAGTATTAAATGTGGGCAGGGAGAGTATTACATGGGCGGGGAAGGAGTATTAAATGTGTGTGGAGAGAGTATTAAATGTGTGTGGGGAGGGTATTAAATGCGGGCGGGGAGAGTATTATCTGCAGCCAGGGAGAGTATTACATGTGTGTGGGGAGAGTATTAAATATGTGTGGGGAGAGTATTAAATGTGTGCGGGGAGAGTATTAAATGTGTGCGGGGAGAGTATTAAATGTGTGGGGAGAGTATTAAAAGTTTGTAGGGAGAGTATTAAATGTGTGTGGGGAGAGTATTAAATGCGGGCGGGGAGAGTATTAAATGTGTGCGGGGAGAGTAGTAAATGTGTGTGGGGAGAGTATTAAATGTGTGCGGGGAGAGTATTAAATGTTTTTGGGGAGAGTATTAAATGTGTGTGGGGAGAGTATTAAATGCGGGCGGGGAGAGTGTTAAATGCAGGCAGGGAGAGTATTACTTGTGTGTGGGGAGAGTATTAATTGTGTGTGGGGAGAGTATTAAATGTGTGCGGGGAGAGTAGTAAATTTGTGAGGGGAGAGTATTAAATGCGGGCGGGGAGAGTAATAAATGTATTCCGGGAGAGTATAAATGCTGGCGGGGAGAGTATTAAATGTGTGCGGGGAGAATATTAAGTGTGTGTCGGGAGAGTATTAATTGTGTGCGGGGAGAGTATTAATTGTGTGGGGAGAGTATTAAATGTGTGTGGGGAGAGTATTAAATGTGTGTGGGGAGAGTATTACATGTGTGTGGGGAGAGTATTAAATGTGTGTGGGGAGAGTATTGAATATGTGTGGGGAGAGCATTAAATGTGTGTGGGGAGAGTATTAAATGTGTGTGGGGAGAGTATTAAATGTGTGTGGGGAGAGTATTAGATGTGTGTGGGGAGAGTATTAAATGTGTGTGGGGAGAGAATTACATGTGTGTGGGGATAGTATTAAATGTGTGTGGGGAGACTATTAAATGTGTGCGGGGAGAGTATTAAATGTGTGTGGGGAGAGTGTTAAATGCGGGCGGGGAGAGTATTAAATGTGTGCGGGGAGAGTATTAAATGTGGGTAGGGAGAGTATTAAATGTGGGCAGGGAGAGTATTAAATTTGGGCAGGGAGAGTATTAAATGTGGGCAGGGAGAGTATTACATGGGCGGGGAAGGAGTATTAAATGTGTGTGGAGAGAGTATTAAATGTGTGTGGGGAGGGTATTAAATGCGGGCGGGGAGAGTATTATCTGCAGCCAGGGAGAGTATTACATGTGTGTGGGGAGAGTATTAAATATGTGTGGGGAGAGTATTAAATGTGTGCGGGGAGAGTATTAAATGTGTGCGGGGAGAGTATTAAATGTGTGGGGAGAGTATTAAAAGTTTGTAGGGAGAGTATTAAATGTGTGTGGGGAGAGTATTAAATGCGGGCGGGGAGAGTATTAAATGTGTGCGGGGAGAGTAGTAAATGTGTGTGGGGAGAGTATTAAATGTGTGCGGGGAGAGTATTAAATGTTTTTGGGGAGAGTATTAAATGTGTGTGGGGAGAGTATTAAATGCGGGCGGGGAGAGTGTTAAATGCAGGCAGGGAGAGTATTACTTGTGTGTGGGGAGAGTATTAATTGTGTGTGGGGAGAGTATTAAATGTGTGCGGGGAGAGTATTAAATTTGTGAGGGGAGAGTATTAAATGCGGGCGGGGAGAGTATTAAATGTATTCCGGGAGAGTATTAAATGCGGGGGTGGAGAGTATTAAATGCTGGCGGGGAGAGTATTAAATGTGTGCGGGGAGAATATTAAGTGTGTGTCGGGAGAGTATTAATTGTGTGCGGGGAGAGTATTAATTGTGTGGGGAGAGTATTAAATGTGTGTGGGGAGAGTATTAAATGTGTGTGGGGAGAGTATTACATGTGTGTGGGGAGAGTATTAAATGTGTGTGGGGAGAGTATTGAATATGTGTGGGGAGAGCATTAAATATGTGTGGGGAGAGTATTAAATGTGTGTGGGGAGAGTATTAGATGTGTGTGGGGAGAGTATTAAATGTGTGTGGGGAGAGAATTACATGTGTGTGGGGATAGTATTAAATGTGTGTGGGGAGAGTATTAAATGTGTGTGGGGAGAGTATTAAATATGTGTGGGGAGAGTATTAAATGTGTGTGTTGGAGAGTATTAAATGTGTGCGGGGAGAGTATTAAATGTATGGGGAGAGTATTAAATGTTTGTGGGGAGAGTATTTAATGTGTATGGGGAGAGTATTAAATGCGGGCGGGAGAGTATTAAATGCAGGCAGGGAGAGTATTACTTGCATGTGGGGAGAGTATTAAATGTGTGTGGGGAGAGTATTAAATGTGTGCGGGGAGAGTATTAAATATGTGAGGGGAGAGTATTAAATGCGGGCGGGGAGAGTATTAAATGTGTTCCGGGAGAGTATTAAATGCGGGCGGGGAGAGTATTAAATGTGTGCGGGGAGATAATTAAGTGTGTGTCGGGAGAGTATTAAATGTGTACGGGGAGAGTATTAATTGTGTGGGGAGAGTATTAAATGTGTGTTTGGAGAGTATTAAATGTGTGTGGGGACAGTATTACATGTGTGTGGGGAGAGTATTAAATGTGTGTGGGGAGAGTATTAAATGTGTGTTGGGAGACTATTAAATGTGTGCGGGGAGTGTATTAAATGTGTGTGGGGAGAGTGTTAAATGCGGGCGGGGAGAGTATTAAATGTGTGCGGGGAGAGTATTAAATGTGTGTGGGGAGAGTATTAAATGTGGGAAGGGAGAGTATTAAATGTGGGCAGGGAGAGTATTACATGGGCGGGGAAGGAGTATTAAATGTGTGTGGAGAGAGTATTAAATGTGTGTGGGGAGGGTATTAAATGCGGGCGGGGAGAGTATTAACTGCAGCCAGGGAGAGTATTACATGTGTGTGGGGAGAGTATTAAATATGTGTGGGAGAGTATTAAATGTGTGTGGGGAGAGTATTAAATGTGTGTGGGGAGAGTATTAAATGCGGGCGGAGAGAGTATTAAATGTGTGCGGGGAGAGTATTAAATGTGTGTGGGGAGAGTATTAGATGTGTGCAGGGAGAGTATTAAATGTGTGGTGAGAGTATTAAATGTGTGTGGGGAGAGTATTAAATGTGTGTGGGTAGAGTATTAAATGTGCGTGGGGAGAGAATTACATGTGTGTGGGGAGAGTATTAAATGTGTGTGGGGAGAGTATTAAATGTGTGTGGGGAGAGTATTAAATGTGTGCGGGGAGAGTATTAAATGTTTGTGGGGAGAGTATTAAATGTGTGTGGGGAGAGTATTAAATGCGGGCGGGGAGAGTGTTAAATGCAGGCAGGGAGAGTATTACTTGTGTGTGGGGAGAGTATTAATTGTGTGTGGGGAGAGTATTAAATGTGTGCGGGGAGAGTATTAAATTTGTGAGGGGAGAGTATTAAATGCGGGCGGGGAGAGTATTAAATGTATTCCGGGAGAGTATTAAATGCGGGGGTGGAGAGTATTAAATGCTGGCGGGGAGAGTATTAAATGTGTGCGGGGAGAATATTAAGTGTGTGTCGGGAGAGTATTAAATGTGTGCGGGGAGAGTATTAATTGTGTTGGGAGAGTATTAAATGTGTGTGGGAAGAGTATTAAATGTGTGTGGGGAGAGTATTAAATGTGTGTGGGGAGAGTATTACATGTGTGTGGGGAGAGTATTAAATTGTGTGAGGAGAGTATTGAATGTGTGTGGGGAGAGCAATAAATGTGTGTGGGGAGAGTATTAAATGTGTGTGGGGAGAGTATTAGATGTGTGCAGGGAGAGTATTAAATGTTTGGGGAGAGTATTAAATGTGTGTGGGGAGAGTATTAAATGTGTGTGGGGGAGTATTAAATGTGTGTGGGGAGAGAATTACATGTGTGTGGGGATAGTATTAAATGTGTGTGGGGAGAGTATTAAATGTGTGTGGGGAGAGTATTAAATATGTGTGGGGAGAGTATTAAATGTGTGTGTTGGAGAGTATTAAATGTGTGCGGGGAGAGTATTAAATGTATGGGGAGAGTATTAAATGTTTGTGGGGAGAGTATTAAATGTGTATGGGGAGAGTATTAAATGCGGGCGGGAGAGTATTAAATGCAGGCAGGGAGAGTATTACTTGCGTGTGGGGAGAGTATTAAATGTGTGTGGGGAGAGTATTAAATGTGTGCGGGGAGAGTATTAAATATGTGAGGGGAGAGTATTAAATGCGGGCGGGGAGAGTATTAAATGTGTGTGGGGAGGGTATTAAATGCGGGCGGGGAGATTATTAACTGCAGCCAGGGAGAGTATTACATGTGTGTGGGGAGAGTATTAAATATGTGTGGGGAGAGTATTAAATGTGTGCGGGGAGAGTATTAAATGTGTGCGGGGAGAGTATTAAATGTGTGGGGAGAGTATTAAAAGTTTGTGGGGAGAGCATTAAATGTGTGTGGGGAGAGTATTAAATGCGGGCGGGGAGAGTATTAAATGTGTGCGGGGAGAGTATTAAATGTGTGCAGGGAGAGTATTAAATGTGTGGTGAGAGTATTAAATGTGTGTGGGGAGAGTATTAAATGTGTGTGGGGAGAGTATTAAATGTGTGTGGGGAGAGTATTAAATGTGCGTGGGGAGAGAATTACATGTGTGTGGGGAGAGTATTAAATGTGTGTGGCGAGAGTATTAAATGTGTGTGGGGAGAGTATTAAATGTGTGTGGGGAGAGTATTAAATGTGTGTGGGGAGGGTATTAAATGTGTGCGGGGAGAGTATTAAATGTGTGGGGAGAGTATTAAATGTTTGTGGGGAGAGTATTAAATGTGTGTGGGGAGAGTATTAAATGTTTGTGGGGAGAGTATTAAATGTGTGTGGGGAGAGTATTAAATGCGGGCGGGGAGAGTATTAAATGCAGGCAGGGAGAGTATTACATGTGTGTGGGGAGAGTATTAAATGTGTGTGGGGAGATTATTAAATGTGTGTGGAGAGAGTATTAAATGTGTATGGGGAGGGTATTAAATGTGTGTGGGGAGAGTATTAAATGTGTGTGGGGAGTGTACTAAATGTGGGCAGGGAGAGTATTAAATGCAGGTGGGGAGTGTATTATATGTGGGCTGGGAGAGAATAAAATGTTAGCAGGTAGAGTATTACATGGGCGGGGAGAGTAATAAATGTGTGTGGGGAGAGTATTAAATGTGTGCGGGGTGAGTATTACATGCGGGCGGGGACAGTATTAAATGCAGGCGGGGAGTTTATTAAATGTGGGCAGGGAGAATATTAAATGTAGGCAGGGAGAGTATTACATGTGTGTGGGGAGAGTATTAAATGTGTGTGGTGAGATTATTAAATGTGTTTGGAGAGACTATTAAATGCGGGCGATGAGAGTATTAGATGTGTGCGGGGAGAGTATTAAATGTGGGCAGGGAGAATATTAAATGTGGGCAGGGAGTGTATTAAATGAGGGCGGGGAGAGTATTAAATGTGTGTGGGGAGAGTATTAAATGTGTGCGGGGCGAGTATTAAATGTGTTTGGGCGAGTATTAAATGTTGGCGGGGAGAGTATTAAATGCAGGCGGGGAGAGTATTAAATGTATTCCGGGAGAGTATTAAATGCGGGGGTGGAGAGTATTAAATGCTGGCGGGGAGAGTATTAAATGTGTGCGGGGAGAATATTAAGTGTGTGTCGGGAGAGTATTAAATGTGTGCGGGGAGAGTATTAATTGTGTTGGGAGAGTATTAAATGTGTGTGGGAAGAGTATTAAATGTGTGTGGGGAGAGTATTAAATGTGTGTGGGGAGAGTATTACATGTGTGTGGGGAGAGTATTAAATTGTGTGGGGAGAGTATTGAATGTGTGTGGGGAGAGCATTAAATGTGTGTGGGGAGAGTATTAAATGTGTGTGGGGAGAGTATTAGATGTGTGCAGGGAGAGTATTAAATGTTTGGGGAGAGTATTAAATGTGTGTGGGGAGAGTATTAAATGTGTGTGGGGGAGTATTAAATGTGTGTGGGGAGAGAATTACATGTGTGTGGGGATAGTATTAAATGTGTGTGGGGAGAGTATTAAATGTGTGTGGGGAGAGTATTAAATATGTGTGGGGAGAGTATTAAATGTGTGTGTTGGAGAGTATTAAATGTGTGCGGGGAGAGTATTAAATGTATGGGGAGAGTATTAAATGTTTGTGGGGAGAGTATTAAATGTGTATGGGGAGAGTATTAAATGCGGGCGGGAGAGTATTAAATGCAGGCAGGGAGAGTATTACTTGCGTGTGGGGAGAGTATTAAATGTGTGTGGGGAGAGTATTAAATGTGTGCGGGGAGAGTATTAAATATGTGAGGGGAGAGTATTAAATGCGGGCGGGGAGAGTATTAAATGTGTTCCGGGAGAGTATTAAATGCGGGCGGGGAGAGTATTAAATGTGTGCGGGGAGAGTATTAAGTGTGTGTCGGGAGAGTATTAAATGTGTACGGGGAGAGTATTAATTGTGTGGGGAGAGAATTAAATGTGTGTTTGGAGAGTATTAAATGTGTGTGGGGAGAGTATTACATGTGTGTGGGGAGAGTATTAAATGTGTGTGGGGAGAGTATTAAATGTGTGTGGGGAGGGTATTAAATGCGGGCGGGGAGATTATTAACTGCAGCCAGGGAGAGTATTACATGTGTGTGGGGAGAGTATTAAATATGTGTGGGGAGAGTATTAAATGTGTGCGGGGAGAGTATTAAATGTGTGCGGGGAGAGTATTAAATGTGTGGGGAGAGTATTAAAAGTTTGTGGGGAGAGCATTAAATGTGTGTGGGGAGAGTATTAAATGCGGGCGGGGAGAGTATTAAATGTGTGCGGGGAGAGTATTAAATATGTGCAGGGAGAGTATTAAATGTGTGGTGAGAGTATTAAATGTGTGTGGGGAGAGTATTAAATGTGTGTGGGGAGAGTATTAAATGTGTGTGGGGAGAGTATTAAATGTGCGTGGGGAGAGAATTACATGTGTGTGGGGAGAGTATTAAATGTGTGTGGCGAGAGTATTAAATGTGTGTGGGGAGAGTATTAAATGTGTGTGGGGAGAGTATTAAATGTGTGTGGGGAGGGTATTAAATGTGTGCGGGGAGAGTATTAAATGTGTGGGGAGAGTATTAAATGTTTGTGGGGAGAGTATTCAATGTTTGTGGGGAGAGTATTAAATGTGTGTGGGGAGAGTATTAAATGCGGGCGGGGAGAGTATTAAATGCAGGCAGGGAGAGTATTACATGTGTGTGGGGAGAGTATTAAATGTGTGTGGGGAGAGTATTAAATGTGTGCGGGGAGAGTATTAAATGTGTGCGGGGAGAGTATTAAATGTGTGGGGAGAGTATTAAAAGTATGTGGGGAGAGTATTAAATGTGTGTGGGGAGAGTATTAAATGCGAGCGGGGAGAGTATTAAATGTGTGCGGGGAGAGTATTAAATGTGTGTGGGGAGAGTATTAGATGTGTGCAGGGAGAGTATTAAATGTGTGGGGAGAGTATTAAATGTGTGTGGGGAGAGTATTACATGTGTGTGGGGAGAGAATTACATGTGTGTGGGGAGAGTATTAAATGTGTGTGGGGAGAGTATTAAATGTGGGCGGGGAGAGTATAAAATGTGGGCAGGGAAAGTATTACATGGGCGGGGAGAGTAATAAATGTGTGTGGGGAGAGTATTAAATGCGGGCGGGGAGAGTATTAAATGTGGTGGGGAGAGTATTAAATGTGTGTGGCGAGAGTATTAAATGTGTGTGGGGAGAGTATTAAATGTGTGTGGGGAGAGTATTAAATGTGTGTGGGGAGGGTATTAAATGTGTGCGGGGAGAGTATTAAATGTGTGGGGAGAGTATTAAATGTTTGTGGGGAGAGTATTAAATGTGTGTGGGGAGAGTATTAAATGCGGGCGGGGAGAGTATTAAATGCAGGCAGGGAGAGTATTACATGTGTGTGGGGAGAGTATTAAATGTGTGTGGGGAGAGTATTAAATGTGTGTGGGGAGAGTATTAAATGCGGGCGGGGAGAGTATTAAATGCAGGCAGGGAGAGTATTACATGTGTGTGGGGAGAGTATTAAATGTGTGTGGGGAGAGTATTAAATGTGTGCGGGGAGAGTATTAAATGTGTGCGGGGAGAGTATTAAATGTGTGGGGAGAGTATTAAAAGTATGTGGGGAGAGTATTAAATGTGTGTGGGGAGAGTATTAAATGCGAGCGGGGAGAGTATTAAATGTGTGCGGGGAGAGTATTAAATGTGTGTGGGGAGAGTATTAGATGTGTGCAGGGAGAGTATTAAATGTGTGGGGAGAGTATTAAATGTGTGTGGGGAGAGTATTACATGTGTGTGGGGAGAGAATTACATGTGTGTGGGGAGAGTATTAAATGTGTGTGGGGAGAGTATTAAATGTGGGCGGGGAGAGTATAAAATGTGGGCAGGGAAAGTATTACATGGGCGGGGAGAGTAATAAATGTGTGTGGGGAGAGTATTAAATGCGGGCGGGGAGAGTATTAAATGTGTGGGGAGAGTATTAAATGTGGTGGGAAGAGTATTAAATGTGTGTGGGGTGAGTATTAAATGTGGGAGGGTTGAGTACTAAATGCGGGCAAGGTGAGTATTACATGTGTGTGGGGAGGGTATTAAATGCGAGCGGGGAGAGTATTAAATGTGTGAGGAGAGTGTTAAATGTGTGTGGGGAGATTATTAAATGTGTGTGGAGAGAGTATTAAATGTGTATGGGGAGGGTATTAAATGTGTGTGGGGAGAGTATTAAATGTGTGTGGGGAGTGTACTAAATGTGGGCAGGGAGAGTATTAAATGCAGGTGGGGAGTGTATTATATGTGGGCTGGGAGAGAATAAAATGTTAGCAGGTAGAGTATTACATGGGCGGGGAGAGTAATAAATGTGTGTGGGGAGAGTATTAAATGTGTGCGGGGTGAGTATTACATGCGGGCGGGGACAGTATTAAATGCAGGCGGGGAGTTTATTAAATGTGGGCAGGGAGAATATTAAATGTAGGCAGGGAGAGTATTACATGTGTGTGGGGAGAGTATTAAATGTGTGTGGTGAGATTATTAAATGTGTTTGGAGAGACTATTAAATGCGGGCGATGAGAGTATTAGATGTGTGCGGGGAGAGTATTAAATGTGGGCAGGGAGAATATTAAATGTGGGCAGGGAGTGTATTAAATGAGGGCGGGGAGAGTATTAAATGTGTGTGGGGAGAGTATTAAATGTGTGCGGGGCGAGTATTAAATGTGTTTGGGCGAGTATTAAATGTTGGCGGGGAGAGTATTAAATGCAGGCGGGGAGAGTATTAAATGTATTCCGGGAGAGTATTAAATGCGGGGGTGGAGAGTATTAAATGCTGGCGGGGAGAGTATTAAATGTGTGCGGGGAGAATATTAAGTGTGTGTCGGGAGAGTATTAAATGTGTGCGGGGAGAGTATTAATTGTGTTGGGAGAGTATTAAATGTGTGTGGGAAGAGTATTAAATGTGTGTGGGGAGAGTATTAAATGTGTGTGGGGAGAGTATTACATGTGTGTGGGGAGAGTATTAAATTGTGTGGGGAGAGTATTGAATGTGTGTGGGGAGAGCATTAAATGTGTGTGGGGAGAGTATTAAATGTGTGTGGGGAGAGTATTAGATGTGTGCAGGGAGAGTATTAAATGTTTGGGGAGAGTATTAAATGTGTGTGGGGAGAGTATTAAATGTGTGTGGGGGAGTATTAAATGTGTGTGGGGAGAGAATTACATGTGTGTGGGGATAGTATTAAATGTGTGTGGGGAGAGTATTAAATGTGTGTGGGGAGAGTATTAAATATGTGTGGGGAGAGTATTAAATGTGTGTGTTGGAGAGTATTAAATGTGTGCGGGGAGAGTATTAAATGTATGGGGAGAGTATTAAATGTGTGGGGAGAGTATTAAATGTGTGTGGGGAGAGTATTACATGTGTGTGGGGAGAGAATTACATGTGTGTGGGGAGAGTATTAAATGTGTGTGGGGAGAGTATTAAATGTGGGCGGGGAGAGTATAAAATGTGGGCAGGGAAAGTATTACATGGGCGGGGAGAGTAATAAATGTGTGTGGGGAGAGTATTAAATGCGGGCGGGGAGAGTATTAAATGTGGTGGGGAGAGTATTAAATGTGTGTGGCGAGAGTATTAAATGTGTGTGGGGAGAGTATTAAATGTGTGTGGGGAGAGTATTAAATGTGTGTGGGGAGGGTATTAAATGTGTGCGGGGAGAGTATTAAATGTGTGGGGAGAGTATTAAATGTTTGTGGGGAGAGTATTAAATGTGTGTGGGGAGAGTATTAAATGTTTGTGGGGAGAGTATTAAATGTGTGTGGGGAGAGTATTAAATGCGGGCGGGGAGAGTATTAAATGCAGGCAGGGAGAGTATTACATGTGTGTGGGGAGAGTATTAAATGTGTGTGGGGAGAGTATTAAATGTGTGCGGGGAGAGTATTAAATGTGTGCGGGGAGAGTATTAAATGTGTGGGGAGAGTATTAAAAGTATGTGGGGAGAGTATTAAATGTGTGTGGGGAGAGTATTAAATGCGAGCGGGGAGAGTATTAAATGTGTGCGGGGAGAGTATTAAATGTGTGTGGGGAGAGTATTAGATGTGTGCAGGGAGAGTATTAAATGTGTGGGGAGAGTATTAAATGTGTGTGGGGAGAGTATTACATGTGTGTGGGGAGAGAATTACATGTGTGTGGGGAGAGTATTAAATGTGTGTGGGGAGAGTATTAAATGTGGGCGGGGAGAGTATAAAATGTGGGCAGGGAAAGTATTACATGGGCGGGGAGAGTAATAAATGTGTGTGGGGAGAGTATTAAATGCGGGCGGGGAGAGTATTAAATGTGTGGGGAGAGTATTAAATGTGGTGGGAAGAGTATTAAATGTGTGTGGGGTGAGTATTAAATGTGGGAGGGTTGAGTACTAAATGCGGGCAAGGTGAGTATTACATGTGTGTGGGGAGGGTATTAAATGCGAGCGGGGAGAGTATTAAATGTGTGAGGAGAGTGTTAAATGTGTGTGGGGAGATTATTAAATGTGTGTGGAGAGAGTATTAAATGTGTATGGGGAGGGTATTAAATGTGTGTGGGGAGAGTATTAAATGTGTGTGGGGAGTGTACTAAATGTGGGCAGGGAGAGTATTAAATGCAGGTGGGGAGTGTATTATATGTGGGCTGGGAGAGAATAAAATGTTAGCAGGTAGAGTATTACATGGGCGGGGAGAGTAATAAATGTGTGTGGGGAGAGTATTAAATGTGTGCGGGGTGAGTATTACATGCGGGCGGGGACAGTATTAAATGCAGGCGGGGAGTTTATTAAATGTGGGCAGGGAGAATATTAAATGTAGGCAGGGAGAGTATTACATGTGTGTGGGGAGAGTATTAAATGTGTGTGGTGAGATTATTAAATGTGTTTGGAGAGACTATTAAATGCGGGCGATGAGAGTATTAGATGTGTGCGGGGAGAGTATTAAATGTGGGCAGGGAGAATATTAAATGTGGGCAGGGAGTGTATTAAATGAGGGCGGGGAGAGTATTAAATGTGTGTGGGGAGAGTATTAAATGTGTGCGGGGCGAGTATTAAATGTGTTTGGGCGAGTATTAAATGTTGGCGGGGAGAGTATTAAATGCAGGCGGGGAGAGTATTAAATGTATTCCGGGAGAGTATTAAATGCGGGGGTGGAGAGTATTAAATGCTGGCGGGGAGAGTATTAAATGTGTGCGGGGAGAATATTAAGTGTGTGTCGGGAGAGTATTAAATGTGTGCGGGGAGAGTATTAATTGTGTTGGGAGAGTATTAAATGTGTGTGGGAAGAGTATTAAATGTGTGTGGGGAGAGTATTAAATGTGTGTGGGGAGAGTATTACATGTGTGTGGGGAGAGTATTAAATTGTGTGGGGAGAGTATTGAATGTGTGTGGGGAGAGCATTAAATGTGTGTGGGGAGAGTATTAAATGTGTGTGGGGAGAGTATTAGATGTGTGCAGGGAGAGTATTAAATGTTTGGGGAGAGTATTAAATGTGTGTGGGGAGAGTATTAAATGTGTGTGGGGGAGTATTAAATGTGTGTGGGGAGAGAATTACATGTGTGTGGGGATAGTATTAAATGTGTGTGGGGAGAGTATTAAATGTGTGTGGGGAGAGTATTAAATATGTGTGGGGAGAGTATTAAATGTGTGTGTTGGAGAGTATTAAATGTGTGCGGGGAGAGTATTAAATGTATGGGGAGAGTATTAAATGTTTGTGGGGAGAGTATTAAATGTGTATGGGGAGAGTATTAAATGCGGGCGGGAGAGTATTAAATGCAGGCAGGGAGAGTATTACTTGCGTGTGGGGAGAGTATTAAATGTGTGTGGGGAGAGTATTAAATGTGTGCGGGGAGAGTATTAAATATGTGAGGGGAGAGTATTAAATGCGGGTGGGGAGAGTATTAAATGTGTTCCGGGAGAGTATTAAATGCGGGCGGGGAGAGTATTAAATGTGTGCGGGGAGAGTATTAAGTGTGTGTCGGGAGAGTATTAAATGTGTACGGGGAGAGTATTAATTGTGTGGGGAGAGAATTAAATGTGTGTTTGGAGAGTATTAAATGTGTGTGGGGAGAGTATTACATGTGTGTGGGGAGAGTATTAAATGTGTGTGGGGAGAGTATTAAATGTGTGTGGGGAGGGTATTAAATGCGGGCGGGGAGATTATTAACTGCAGCCAGGGAGAGTATTACATGTGTGTGGGGAGAGTATTAAATATGTGTGGGGAGAGTATTAAATGTGTGCGGGGAGAGTATTAAATGTGTGCGGGGAGAGTATTAAATGTGTGGGGAGAGTATTAAAAGTTTGTGGGGAGAGCATTAAATGTGTGTGGGGAGAGTATTATATGCGGGCGGGGAGAGTATTAAATGTGTGCGGGGAGAGTATTAAATGTGTGCAGGGAGAGTATTAAATGTGTGGTGAGAGTATTAAATGTGTGTGGGGAGAGTATTAAATGTGTGTGGGGAGAGTATTAAATGTGTGTGGGGAGAGTATTAAATGTGCGTGGGGAGAGAATTACATGTGTGTGGGGAGAGTATTAAATGTTTGTGGCGAGAGTATTAAATGTGTGTGGGGAGAGTATTAAATGTGTGTGGGGAGAGTATTAAATGTGTGTGGGGAGGGTATTAAATGTGTGCGGGGAGAGTATTAAATGTGTGGGGAGAGTATTAAATGTTTGTGGGGAGAGTATTAAATGTGTGTGGGGAGAGTATTAAATGTTTGTGGGGAGAGTATTAAATGTGTGTGGGGAGAGTATTAAATGCGGGCGGGGAGAGTATTAAATGCAGGCAGGGAGAGTATTACATGTGTGTGGGGAGAGTATTAAATGTGTGTGGGGAGAGTATTAAATGTGTGCGGGGAGAGTATTAAATGTGTGCGGGGAGAGTATTAAATGTGTGGGGAGAGTATTAAAAGTATGTGAGGAGAGTATTAAATGTGTGTGGGGAGAGTATTAAATGCGAGCGGGGAGAGTATTAAATGTGTGCGGGGAGAGTATTAAATGTGTGTGGGGAGAGTATTAGATGTGTGCAGGGAGAGTATTAAATGTGTGGGGAGAGTATTAAATGTGTGTGGGGAGAGTATTACATGTGTGTGGGGAGAGAATTACATGTGTGTGGGGAGAGTATTAAATGTGTGTGGGGAGAGTATTAAATGTGGGCGGGGAGAGTATAAAATGTGGGCAGGGAAAGTATTACATGGGCGGGGAGAGTAATAAATGTGTGTGGGGAGAGTATTAAATGCGGGCGGGGAGAGTATTAAATGTGGTGGGGAGAGTATTAAATGTGTGTGGCGAGAGTATTAAATGTGTGTGGGGAGAGTATTAAATGTGTGTGGGGAGAGTATTAAATGTGTGTGGGGAGGGTATTAAATGTGTGCGGGGAGAGTATTAAATGTGTGGGGAGAGTATTAAATGTTTGTGGGGAGAGTATTAAATGTGTGTGGGGAGAGTATTAAATGTTTGTGGGGAGAGTATTAAATGTGTGTGGGGAGAGTATTAAATGCGGGCGGGGAGAGTATTAAATGCAGGCAGGGAGAGTATTACATGTGTGTGGGGAGAGTATTAAATGTGTGTGGGGAGAGTATTAAATGTGTGCGGGGAGAGTATTAAATGTGTGCGGGGAGAGTATTAAATGTGTGGGGAGAGTATTAAAAGTATGTGGGGAGAGTATTAAATGTGTGTGGGGAGAGTATTAAATGCGAGCGGGGAGAGTATTAAATGTGTGCGGGGAGAGTATTAAATGTGTGTGGGGAGAGTATTAGATGTGTGCAGGGAGAGTATTAAATGTGTGGGGAGAGTATTAAATGTGTGTGGGGAGAGTATTACATGTGTGTGGGGAGAGAATTACATGTGTGTGGGGAGAGCATTAAATGTGTGTGGGGAGAGTATTAAATGTGGGCGGGGAGAGTATAAAATGTGGGCAGGGAAAGTATTACATGGGCGGGGAGAGTAATAAATGTGTGTGGGGAGTGTATTAAATGCGGGCGGGGAGAGTATTAAATGTGTGGGGAGAGTATTAAATGTGGTGGGAAGAGTATTAAATGTGTGTGGGGTGAGTATTAAATGTGTGCGGGGCGAGTATTAAATGTGTTTGGGCGAGTATTAAATGTTGGCGGGGAGAGTATTAAATGCAGGCGGGGAGTGTATTAAATGTGGTCAGGGAGAGTATTAAATGTGGGCAGGGAGAGTATTACATGTGTGTGGGGGGAGTATTAAGTGTGTGAGGGGAGAGTATTAAATGTGTGTGGGGAAAGTATTAAATGTGTGTGGGGAGAGTATTAAATGCCGGCGGGGAGAGTATTAAATGTGTGCGGTGAGAGTATTAAATGGGTGTGGGGAGAGTATTAAATGTGTGTGGGGAGAGTATTAAATGAGTGTGGGGTGAGTATTAAATGTGGGAGAGGAGAGTATTAAATGCGGGTAGGGAGATTATTACATGGGGAGTGTATTAAATGTGGGCAATGAGGGTATTAAATGTGTGCGGATAGTATTAAATGTGTGTGGGGAGAGTATTAAATGTGTGGGGAGAGTATTAAATGTGTGTGGGGTGAGTATTAAATGTGGGAGGGGAGAGTATTAAATGCTGGCGGGGAGTGTATTAAATGTGGGCAGGGAGGGTATTAAATGTGTGAGGAGAGTATTAAATGTGTGTGGGGAGAGTATTAAATGTGTGTGCGGAGAGTATTAAATGCGGGCGTGGAGAATATTAAATGCAGGCAGGGAGAGTATTATATGTGTGTGGGGAGAGTATTAAATGTGTGTGGGGAGAGTATTAAATGTGTGCGGGAAGAGTATTAAATGTGTGTGGGGAGAGTATTGAATGCGGGCGGGGAGAGTATTAAATGCAGGCAGGGAGAGTATTTCATGTGTGTGGGGAGAGTATTAAATGTGTGTGGTGAGAGTATTAAATGTGTGAGGAAAGTATTAAATGTGTGTGGGGAGAGTATGAAATGTGTGTGGAGAGAGTATAAAATGTGTGTGGGGAGGGTATTAAATGTGTGTGGGGAGAGTATTAAATGTGTGTGGGGAGAGTATTAAATGTGTGTGGGGAGAGTATTAAATGCGGGCGTGGAGTGTATTAAATGCAGGCAGGGAGAGTATTACATGTGTGTGGGGAGAGTATTAAATGTGTGTGGGGAGAGTATTAAATGTGTGCGGGGAGAGTGTTAAATGTGTGTGGGGAGAGTATTGAATGCGAGCGGGGAGAGTATTAAATGCAGGCAGGGAGAATATTTCATGTGTGTGGGGAGAGTATTAAATGTGTGTGGTGAGAGTATTAAATGTGTTTGAAGAGAGTATTAAATGCGGGCGATGAGAGTATTAAATGTGTGCAGGGACCGTATTAAATGTGGGAAGGGAGAGTATTAAATGTGGGCAGGGAGTGTATTAAATGTGAGCGATGAGAGTATTAAATCGGTGTGGGGAGAGTATTAAATGCAGGCGGGAAGAGTATTAAATGTCGGCAAGGAGAGTATTAAATGCGGGCAGGGAGAGTATTACATGTGTGTGGGGATGGTATTAAATGCGGGCGGCGAGAGTATTAAATGCAGGCAGGGAGAGTATTAAATGGGAATGGGAAGTGTATTAAATGTGGGCGGGGAGAGTATTAAATGTGTGTGGGGATAGTATTAAATGTGTGCGGGGAGAGTATTATATGTGTTTGGGGCGAGTATTAAATGTGGGCGGGGAGAGTATTAAATGCAGGCGGTGAGTGTATTATATGTGGTCAGGGAGAGTATTAAATGTGGGCAAGGAGAGTATTACATGTGTGTGGGGAGAGTATTAAATGTGGGCAGGGAGGGTATTAAATGTGTGAGGAGAGTATTAAATGTGTGTGGGGAGAGTATTAAATGTATGAAGGGAGAGTATTAAATGTGTGTGGGGAAAGTATTAAATGTGTGTGGGGAGAGTATTAAATGCCGGCAGGGAGAGTATTAAATGTGTGCGGTGAGAGTATTAAATGGGTGTGTGGAGAGTATTAAATACAGGCGGGAAGTATTAAATGCGGGCAGGGAGAGTATTAAATGTGGGCAGGGAGGGTATTAAATGTGTGAGGAGAGTATTAAATGTGTGTGGAGAGAGTATCAAATGTGTGTGGGGAGGGTATTAAATGTGTGTGGGGAGAGTAATAAATGTGTGTGGGGAGAGTATTAAATGCGGGCGGGGAGAGTATTAAATGCGTGGGGAGAGTATTAAATGTGGGCAGGGAGAGTATTACATGGGCGGGGAGTGTATTAAATGTGTGTGGGGAAAGTATTAAATGTGTGTGGGGAGAGTATAAAATGTGTGTAGGGAGAGTATTAAATGTGGGAGGGGAGAGTATTAAACGTGTGGGGAGAGTATTATATGTGGGCAGGGAGGGTATTAAATGTGTGAGGTGAGTATTAAATGTGTGTGGGGAGAGTATTAAATGTGTGTGGGGAGAGTATTAAATGTGTGTGGGGAGAGTATTAAATTTGTGCGGGGAGCGTATTAAATGTGTGTGGGGAGAGTATTGAATGCGGGCGGGGAGAGTATTAAATGCAGGCAGGGAGAGTATTTCATGTGTGTGGGGAGAGTATTAAATGTGTGTGGTGAGAGTATTAAATGTGTGAGGAAAGTATTAAATGTGTGTGGGGAGAGTATGAAATGTGTGTGGAGAGAGTATAAAATGTGTGTGGGGAGGGTATTAAATGTGTGTGGGGAGAGTATTAAATGTGTGTGGGGAGAGTATTAAATGCGGGCGGGGAGAGTATTAAATGTGTGGGGAGAGTATTAAATGTGGGCAGGGAGGGTATTAAATGTGTGAGGAGAGTATTAAATGTGTGTGGGTATAGTATTAAATGTGTGTGGGGAGAGTATTAAATGCGGGCGTGGAGTGTATTAAATGCAGGCAGGGAGAGTATTACATGTGTGTGGGGAGAGTATTAAATGTGTGTGGGGAGAGTATTAAATGTGTGCGGGGAGAGTATTAAATGTGTGTGGGGAGAGTATTGAATGCGAGCGGGGAGAGTATTAAATGCAGGCAGGGAGAGTATTTCATGTGTGTGGGGAGAGTATTAAATTTGTGTGGTGAGAGTATTAAATGTGTTTGAAGAGAGTATTAAATGCGGGCGATGAGAGTATTAAATGTGTGCAGGGACCGTATTAAATGTGGGAAGGGAGAGTATTAAATGTGGGCAGGGAGTGTATTAAATGTGGGCGGGGAGAGTATTAAATGTGTGTGGGGAGAGTATTAAATGTGTGCGGGGAGAGTATTAAATGTGTGCGGATAGAGAAATTAATGTGTTTGGGGCGAGTATTAAATGTGGGCGGGGAGAGTATTAAATGCAGGCGGGGAGTGTATTAAATGTGGTCAGGGAGAGTATTAAATGTGGGCAAGGAGAGTATTACATGTGTGTGGGGAGAATATTAAATGTGGGCAGGGAGGGTATTAAATGTGTGAGGAGAGTATTAAATGTGTGTGGGGAGAGTATTAAATGTGTGTGGAGAGAGTATTAAAAGTGTGTGGTAAGGGTATTAAATGTGTGGGGATGGTATTAAATGCGGGCGGCGAGAGTATTAAATGCAGGCAGGGAGAGTATTAAATGTGAATGGGAGGTATATTAAATGTGGGCGGGGAGAGTATTAAATGTGTGTGGGGATAGTATTAAATGTGTGCGGGGAGAGTATTATATGTGTTTGGGGCGAGTATTAAATGTGGGCAAGGAGAGTATTACATGTGTGTGGGGAGTATTAAATGTGGGCAGGGGGGTATTAAATGTGTGAGGAGAGTATTAAATGTGTGTGGGGAGAGTATTAAATGTATGAGGGGAGAGTATTAAATGTGTGTGGGGAAAGTATTAAATGTGTGTGGGGAGAGTATTAAATGCCGGCAGGGAGAGTATTAAATGTGTGCGGTGAGAGTATTAAATGGGTGTGTGGAGAGTATTAAATACAGGCGGGAAGTATTAAATGTCGGCAGGGAGAGTATTAAATGCGGGCAGGGAGAGTATTACATGTGTGTGGGGAGAGTATTAAATGTGGGCAGGGAGGGTATTAAATGTGTGAGGAGAGTATTAAATGTGTGTGGGGAGAGTATTAAATGTGTGTGGAGAGAGTATCAAATGTGTGTGGGGAGGGTATTAAATGTGTGTGGGGAGAGTATTAAATGTGTGTGGGGAGAGTATTAAATGCGGGCGGGGAGAGTATTAAATGTGTGGGGAGAGTATTAATTGTGGGCAGGGAGGGCATTAAATGTGTGAGAGTATTAAATGTGTGTGGGGAGAGTATTAAATGTGTGTGGGAAGTGTATTAAATGTGGGCAGGAAGAGTATTAAATGTGGGCAGGGAGAGTATTACTTGGGCGGGGAGAGTATTAAATGTGTGTGGGGAGAGTATTAAATGTGTTTGGGGAGAGTATTAAATGCGGGCATGGAGAGTATTAAATGCAGGCAGGGAGAGTATTACATGTGTGTGGGGAGAGTATTAAATGTGTGTGGGGAGAGTATTAAATGTGTGCGGGGAGAGTATTAAATGTGTGTGGGGAGTGTTGAATGCGGGCGGGGAGAGTATTAAATGCAGTCAGGGAGAGTATTTCATGTGTGTGTGGAGAGTATTAAATGTGTGTGGTGAGAGTATTAAATGTGTGAGGAAAGTATTAAATGTGTGTGGGGAGAGTATGAAATGTGTGTGGAGAGAGTATAAAATGTGTGTGGGGAGGGTATTAAATGTATGTGGGGAGAGTATTAAATGTGTGTGGGGAGAGTATTAAATGCGGGCGGGGAGAGTATGAAATGTGTGGGGAGAGTATTAAATGTGGGCAGGAGGGTATTAAATGTGTGAGGAGAGTATTAAATGTGTGTGGGTAGAGTATTAAATGTGTATGGGGAGAGTATTAAATGCGGCGTGGAGTGTATTAAATGCAGGCAGGGAGAGTATTACATGTGTGTGGGGAGAGTATTAAATGTGTGTGGGGAGAGTATTAAATGTGTGCGGGGAGAGTATTAAATGTGTGTGGGGAGAGTATTGAATGCGAGCTGGGAGAGTATTAAATGCAGGCAGGGAGAGTATTTCATGTGTGTGGGGAGAGTATTAAATGTGTGTGGTGAGAGTATTAAATGTGTTTGAAGAGAGTATTAAATGCGGGCGATGAGAGTATTAAATGTGTGCAGGGACCGTATTAAATGTGGGAAGGGAGAGTATTAAATGTGGGCAGGGAGTGTATTAAATGTGGGCGGGGAGAGTATTAAATGTGTGTGGGGAGAGTATTAAATGTGTGCGGGGAGAGTATTAAATGTGTGCGGATAGAGAAATTAATGTGTTTGGGGCGAGTATTAAATGTGGGCGGGGAGAGTATTAAATGCAGGCGGGGAGTGTATTAAATGTGGTCAGGGAGAGTATTAAATGCGGGCAAGGAGAGTATTACATGTGTGTGGGGAGATTATTAAATGTGAGCAGGGAGGGTATTAAATGTGTGAGGAGAGTATTAAATGTGTGTGGGGAGAGTATTAAATGTGTGTGGAGAGAGTATTAAAAGTGTGTGGTAAGGGTATTAAATGTGTGGGGATGGTATTAAATGCAGGCGGCCAGAGTATTAAATGCAGGCAGGGAGAGTATTAAATGTGAATGGGAACTGTATTAAATGTGGGCGGGGAGAGTATTAAATGTGTGTGGGGATAGTATTAAATGTGTGCGGGGAGAGTATTATATGTGTTTGGGGCGAGTATTAAATGTGGGCGGGGAGAGTATTAAATGCAGGCGGGGAGTGTATTATATGTGGTCAGGGAGAGTATTAAATGTGGGCAAGGAGAGTATTACATGTGTGTGGGGAGAGTATTAAATGTGGGCAGGGAGGGTATTAAATGTGTGAGGAGAGTATTAAATGTGTGTGGGGAAAGTATTAAATGTATGAAGGGAGAGTATTAAATGTGTGTGGGGAAAGTATTAAATGTGTGTGGGGAGAGTATTAAATGCCGGCAGGGAGAGTATTAAATGTGTGCGGTGAGAGTATTAAATGTGTGTGGAGAGAGTATCAAATGTGTGTGGGGAGGGTATTAAATGTGTGTGGGGAGAGTATTAAATGTGTGTGGGGAGAGTATTAAATGCGGGCGGGGAGAGTATTAAATGTGTGGGGAGAGTATTAAATGTGGGCAGGGAGGGTATTAAATGTGTGAGAGTATTAAATGTGTGTGGGGAGAGTATTAAATGTGTGTGGGGAGTGTATTAAATGTGGGCAGGAAGAGTATTAAATGTGGGCAGGGAGAGTATTACTTGGGCGGGGAGAGTATTAAATGTGTGTGGGGAGAGTATTAAATGTGTTTGGGGAGAGTATTAAATGCGGGCATGGAGAGTATTAAATGCAGGCAGGGAGAGTATTACATGTGTGTGGGGAGAGTATTAAATGTGAGCAGGGAGGGTATTAAATGTGTGAGGAGAGTATTAAATGTGTGTGGGGAGAGTATTAAATGTGTGTGGAGAGAGTATTAAAAGTGTGTGGTAAGGGTATTAAATGTGTGGGGATGGTATTAAATGCGGGCGGCCAGAGTATTAAATGCAGGCAGGGAGAGTATTAAATGTGAATGGGAAGTGTATTAAATGTGGGCGGGGAGAGTATTAAATGTGTGTGGGGATAGTATTAAATGTGTGCGGGGAGAGTATTATATGTGTTTGGGGCGAGTATTAAATGTGGGCGGGGAGAGTATTAAATGCAGGCGGGGAGTGTATTATATGTGGTCAGGGAGAGTATTAAATGTGGGCAAGGAGAGTATTACATGTGTGTGGGGAGAGTATTAAATGTGGGCAGGGAGGGTATTAAATGTGTGAGGAGAGTATTAAATGTGTGTGGGGAGAGTATTAAATGTATGAAGGGAGAGTATTAAATGTGTGTGGGGAAAGTATTAAATGTGTGTGGGGAGAGTATTAAATGCCGGCAGGGAGAGTATTAAATGTGTGCGGTGAGAGTATTAAATGTGTGTGGAGAGAGTATCAAATGTGTGTGGGGAGGGTATTAAATGTGTGTGGGGAGAGTATTAAATGTGTGTGGGGAGGGTATTAAATGCGGGCGGGGAGAGTATTAAATGTGTGGGGAGAGTATTAAATGTGGGCAGGGAGGGTATTAAATGTGTGAGAGTATTAAATGTGTGTGGGGAGAGTATTAAATGTGTGTGGGGAGTGTATTAAATGTGGGCAGGAAGAGTATTAAATGTGGGCAGGGAGAGTATTACTTGGGCGGGGAGAGTATTAAATGTGTGTGGGGAGAGTATTAAATGTGTTTGGGGAGAGTATTAAATGCGGGCATGGAGAGTATTAAATGCAGGCAGGGAGAGTATTACATGTGTGTGGGGAGAGTATTAAATGTGTGTGGGGAGAGTATTAAATGTGTGCGGGGAGAGTATTAAATGTGTGTGGGGAGAGTGTTGAATGCGGGCGGGGAGAGAATTAAATGCAGGCAGGGAGAGTATTTCATGTGTGTGTGGAGAGTATTAAATGTGTGGGGTGAGAGTATTAAATGTGTTTGGAGAGATTATTAAATGCGGGCAATGTGTATTAAATGTGTGCGGGGACCGTATTAAATGTGGGAAGGGAGAGTATTAAATGTGGGCAGGGAGTGTATTAAATGTGGGCAGGGAGAGTATTACATGTGTGAGGGGAGAGTATTAAATGTGTGTGGGGAAAGTATTAAATGTGTGTGGGGAGAGTATTAAATGCGGGCAGGGACAGTATTAAATGTTTGCGGTGAGAGTATTAAATCGGTGTGGGGAGAGTATTAAATGCAGGCGGGAAGAGTATTAAATGTCGGCAGGGAGAGTATTAAATGCGGGCAGGGAGAGTATTACATGTGTGTGGGGAGGGTATTAAATGCGGGTGGGGAGAGTATTAAATGCGGGCGGGGAGAGTATTAAATGCAGGCAGGGAGAGTATTAAATGCAGGCAGGGAGAGTATTAAATGTGAATGGGAAGAGTATTAAATGTGTGTGGGGAGAGTATTAAATGTGTGCGGGGATGGTATTAAATGTGTGGGGAGAGTATTAAATGCGGGCGGGGAGATTATTAAATGTGTGTGGGGAGAGTATTAAATGTGTGTGGGCAGAGTATTAAATGCCAGCAGGGAGAGTATTAAATGTGTGTGGGGAGAGTATTAAATGTGTGTGGGGAGTATTAAATGCGGGCAGGGAGAGTATTAAATGTCGGCAGGAAGAGTATTAAATGTGGGCAGGGACAGTATTACTTGGGCGGGGAGAGTATTAAATGTGTGTGGGGAGAGTATTAAATGTGTTTGGGGAGAGTATTAAATGCGGGCATGGAGAGTATTAAATGCAGGCAGGGAGAGTATTACATGTGTGTGGGGAGAGTATTAAATATGTGTGGGGAGAGTATTAAATGTGTGCGGGGAGAGTATTAAATGTGTGCGGGGAGAGTATTAAATGTGTGGGGAGAGTATTAAAAGTTTGTGGGGAGAGCATTAAATGTGTGTGGGGAGTGTATTAAATGTGGGCAGGAAGAGTATTAAATGTGGGCAGGGAGAGTATTACTTGGGCGGGGAGAGTATTAAATGTGTGTGGGGAGAGTATTAAATGTGTTTGGGGAGAGTATTAAATGCGGGCATGGAGAGTATTAAATGCAGGCAGGGAGAGTATTACATGTGTGTGGGGAGAGTATTAAATGTGTGTGGGGAGAGTATTAAATGTGTGCGGGGAGAGTATTAAATGTGTGTGGGGAGAGTGTTGAATGCGGGCGGGGAGAGAATTAAATGCAGGCAGGGAGAGTATTTCATGTGTGTGTGGAGAGTATTAAATGTGTGGGGTGAGAGTATTAAATGTGTTTGGAGAGATTATTAAATGCGGGCAATGTGTATTAAATGTGTGCGGGGACCGTATTAAATGTGGGAAGGGAGAGTATTAAATGTGGGCAGGGAGTGTATTAAATGTGGGCAGGGAGAGTATTACATGTGTGAGGGGAGAGTATTAAATGTGTGTGGGGAAAGTATTAAATGTGTGTGGGGAGAGTATTAAATGCGGGCAGGGACAGTATTAAATGTTTGCGGTGAGAGTATTAAATCGGTGTGGGGAGAGTATTAAATGCAGGCGGGAAGAGTATTAAATGTCGGCAGGGAGAGTATTAAATGCGGGCAGGGAGAGTATTACATGTGTGTGGGGAGGGTATTAAATGCGGGTGGGGAGAGTATTAAATGCGGGCGGGGAGAGTATTAAATGCAGGCAGGGAGAGTATTAAATGCAGGCAGGGAGAGTATTAAATGTGAATGGGAAGAGTATTAAATGTGTGTGGGGAGAGTATTAAATGTGTGCGGGGATGGTATTAAATGTGTGGGGAGAGTATTAAATGCGGGCGGGGAGATTATTAAATGTGTGTGGGGAGAGTATTAAATGTGTGTGGGCAGAGTATTAAATGCCAGCAGGGAGAGTATTAAATGTGTGTGGGGAGAGTATTAAATGTGTGTGGGGAGTATTAAATGCGGGCAGGGAGAGTATTAAATGTCGGCAGGAAGAGTATTAAATGTGGGCAGGGACAGTATTACTTGGGCGGGGAGAGTATTAAATGTGTGTGGGGAGAGTATTAAATGTGTTTGGGGAGAGTATTAAATGCGGGCATGGAGAGTATTAAATGCAGGCAGGGAGAGTATTACATGTGTGTGGGGAGAGTATTAAATATGTGTGGGGAGAGTATTAAATGTGTGCGGGGAGAGTATTAAATGTGTGCGGGGAGAGTATTAAATGTGTGGGGAGAGTATTAAAAGTTTGTGGGGAGAGCATTAAATGTGTGTGGGGAGAGTATTAAATGCGGGCGGGGAGAGTATTAAATGTGTGCGGGGAGAGTATTAAATGTGGGCAGGGAGAGTATTACTTGGGCGGGGAGAGTATTAAATGTGTGTGGGGAGAGTATTAAATGTGTTTGGGGAGAGTATTAAATGCGGGCATGGAGAGTATTAAATGCAGGCAGGGAGAGTATTACATGTGTGTGGGGAGAGTATTAAATGTGTGTGGGGAGAGTATTAAATGTGTGCGGGGAGAGTATTAAATGTGTGTGGGGAGAGTGTTGAATGCGGGCGGGGAGAGTATTAAATGCAGGCAGGGAGAGTATTTCATGTGTGTGTGGAGAGTATTAAATGTGTGGGGTGAGAGTATTAAATGTGTTTGGAGAGATTATTAAATGCGGGCGATGAGTATTAAATGTGTGCGGGGACCGTATTAAATATGGGAAGGGAGAGTATTAAATGTGGGCAGGAAGTGTATTAAATGTGGGCGGGGAGAGTATTAAATGTGTGTGGGGAGAGTATTAAATGTGTGCGGATAGAGTATTAAATGTGTTTGGGGCGAGTATTAAATGTGGGCGGGGAGAGTATTAAATGCAGGCAGGGAGTGTATTAAATGTGGTCAGGGAGAGTATAAAATGTGGGCAGGGAGAGTATTACATGTGTGAGGGGAGAGTATTAAATGTGTGTGGGGAGAGTATTAAATGCGGGCAGGGACAATATTAAATGTGTGCGGTGAGAGTATTAAATCGGTGTGGGGAGAGTATTAAATGCAGGCGGGAAGAGTATTAAATATCGGCAGGGAGAGTATTAAATGCGGACAGGGAGAGTATTACATGTGTGTGGGGAGGGTATAAAATGCGGGCGGGGAGAGTACTAAATGTGGGCGGGGAGAGTATTAAATGCAGGCAGGGAGAGTATTAAATGCAGGCAGGGAGAGTATTAAATGTGAATGGGAAGAGTATTAAATGTGTGTGGGGAGAGTATTAAATGTGTGCGGGGATGGTATTAAATGTGTTTGGGGAGAGTATTAAATGCGGGCGGGGAGATTATTAAATGTGTGTGGGGAGAGTATTAAATGTGTGTGGGGAGAGTATTAAATGCCGGCAGGGAGAGTATTAAATGTGTGTGGGGAGAGTATTAAATGTGTGTGGGGAGTATTAAATGCGGGCGGGGAGAGTATTAAATGTGGGCAGGGAGAGTATTAAATGTGTGCGGGGAGAGTATTAAATGTGTGCGCGGAGAGTATTAAATGCGGATGGGGAGAGTATTAAATGTGGGCAGGGAGAGTATTAAATATGTGCGGGGAGAGTATTAAATGTGTGGGGAGAGTATTAAATGTGGGCAGGGAGAGTATTAAATGCAGGTGGGGAGTGTATTAAATGTGGGCAGGGAGAGTATTAAATGCAGGTGGGGTGTATTAAATGTGGGCAGGGAGAGTATTAAATGCAGGTGGGGAGTATTAAATGTGGGCAGGGAGAGTATTGCATGGGCGGGGATAGTATTAAATGTGTGTGGGGAGAGTATTAAATGTGTGCCAGGAGAGTATTAAATGCGGGCGTGGAGAGTATTAAATGTGGGCGGGGAGAGTATTAAATGCGGGCGGGGAGAGTATTAAATGTGGGCAGGGAGAGTATTAAATGTGTGTGGGGAGAGTATTAAATGTGTGCCAGGAGAGTATTAAATGCGGGCGTGGAGAGTATTAAATGTGGGCGGGGAGAGTATTAAATGCGGGCGGGGAGAGTATTAAATGTGGGCAGGGAGAGTATTAAATGTGTGCGGGGAGAGTATTAAATGAGTGCCTTTGTGTCTTATTTCGGTGTAAACAGGCATCTGCAGTTGTCTATCTTGAGTTACTCAATTACTTTTGGTTTACTCCATAGAAACATCGAAAATAGGTTACAGGAGGAGGCCATTCAGCCCTTCGAGCCAGCACCGCCATTCAATGTGATCATGGCTGATCATTCTCAATCAGTACCCCGTTTCTGCCTTCTCCCCATACCCCCTGACTCCACTATCCTTAAGAGCTCTATCCAGCTCTCTCTTGAATGCATCCAGAGAATTGGCCTCCACTGCCTTCCGAGGCAGAGAATTCCACAGATTTACAACTCTCTGACTGAAAAAGTTTTTCCTCATCTCCGTTCTAAATGGCCTACCCCTTATTCTTAAACTGTGGCCCCTTGTTCTGGACTCCCCCAACATTGGGAACATGTTTCCTGCCTCTAACGCGTCCAACCCCTTAATAATCTTATATGTTTCAATAAGATCCCTTCTCATCCTTCTAAATTCCAGTGTATACAAGCCTAGTCGCTGGTGGGTGTATGGAATGAGCTGCCTTGGGAGGTAGTTGAGACAGGAACGATCATAATGTTTAAGAAACATTTGGGCAGGTACATGGATAGGACGGGTTTAGAGGGATATGGGCCAAACTTGGGCCGGTGGCGCGAGTGTAGATGGGACATGTTGGTCGGCGCGGGCAAGTTCATAAGTGATAGGTGCAGAATTAGGCCCTTCGGCCCATCAAGCCCACTCCGCCATTCCATCGTGGCTGATCTATCTCTCCCTCCTAACCCCTGCCTTCTCCCCGTAACCCCTGACACCCGCACTAATCAAGAATCTATCTATCTCCGCCTGAAAAATATCCACCGACTTGTGGCCTCCACAGCTGTTTATCCCCATTCAAAAGAATCTTAAATAAGCCACAAAAAAACGAGGAAGGTTTATTGAACAAAAATGCTCACAGGTGAGGCTGTTTCTCGGAGTATAAGAAAATAACTGCAGATGCTGGTACAAATCGATTTATTCACAAAATGCTGGAGTAACTCAGCAGGTCAGGCAGCATCTCGGGAGAGAAGGAATGGGTGACGTTTCGGGTCGAGACCCTTCTTCAGACTGAGTTTCTCGGAGTCTGAGTTGAACAGGGTCTGAAGAAGGGTCTCGACCCGAAACGTCACCGATCCATGTTCTCCAGAGATGCTGCCTGACCCGTTGAGTTACTCTGGTCTGAAGAAGGGTCTCGACCCAGAACCTCACCAATCCACGCTCTCCAGAGATGCTGCCTGACCCGCTGAGTTACTCCAGCACTCTGTGAAACGT
>NC_135986.1:11328696-11394850 GCF_053455715.1 Rhinoraja longicauda
GAGGGGGGTGAGGGGGGGAGTGAGGGAGTGGAGTGAGAGTCAGTGAGGGGGGAGTGAGTGAGTGAGTGAGGGGGGAGTGAGAGTGAATGAGGGAGTGAGGGGGGAGTGAGGGGGGAGTGAGTGAGGGGGAGTGAGGGAGGGGGGAGTGAGTGAGGGGGGGAGTGAGTGAGGGGGGAGTGAGGGAGGGGGGAGTGAGTGAGGGGGTAGTGAGGGGGGGAGTGAGTGAGGGGGGGAGTGAGTGAGGGGGGAGTGAGGGAGGGGGTGAGTGAGGGGGGATTGAGTGAGGGGGGAGTGAGTGAGGAGTGAGTGAGGGGGAGTGAGGGGGGAGTGAGTGAGGAGGAAGTGAGGGGGGAGTGAGTGAGTGAGGGGGGAGTGAGTGAGGGGGGAGTGAGGGGGGAGATAGGGGGGGAGTGAGAATGAGTGAGGGGGAGTGAGAGTGAGTGAGGGGGGAGTGAGAGTGAGTGAGGAGTGAGTGAGGGAGGAGTGAGTGAGGGGGGAGTGAGAGTGAGTGAGGGGAGGAGTGAGGGAGGGAGTGAGGGGGGCAGTGAGGGGGGAGTAAGGGAGGGGGGAGTGAGGGAGGGGGGAGTGAGGGGGGAGTGAGGGGGGGAGGGGGGAGTGAATGGGGGGAGTGAGGGAGGGGGGAGTGAGTGAGGGGGGAGTGAGGGGGGAGTGAGTGAGTGAGGGGGGAGTGAGGGTGGGAGTGAGTGAGGGGGGGGAGTGAGGGAGGGGGGAGTGAGGGAGGGAGTGAGGGGGGAGTGTGAAGGGGAGTGAGGGGGGAGTGAGTGAGGGGGAGTGAGGGAGGGGGGAGTGAGTGAGGGGGGAGTGAGGGAGGAGGGAGTGAGTGAGGGGGTAGTGAGGGGGGGAGTGAGTGAGGGGGGGAGTGAGTGAGGGGGGAGTGAGGGAGGGGGTGAGTGAGGGGGGAGAGAGTGAGGGGGGGAGTGAGTGAGGAGTGAGTGAGGGGGAGTGAGGGGGGAGTGAGTGAGGAGGAAGTGAGGGGGGGAGTGAGTGAGGGGGAGTGAGTGAGGGGGGAGTGAGTGAGGGGGGAGTGAGGGGGAGATGGGGGGGAGTGAGAGTGAGTGAGGGGAGGAGTGAGAGTGAGTGAGGGGGGAGTGAGAGTGAGTGAGGAGTGAGTGAGGGGGGAGTGAGTGAGGGGGAGTGAGGGGGGAGTGAGAGTGAGTGAGGGGAGGTGTGAGGGAGGGAGTGAGGGGGGAGTGAGGGGGGAGTGAGGGAGGGGGGAGTGAGGGGGGAGGGGGAGTGAATGGGGGGGAGAGAG
This sequence comes from Rhinoraja longicauda, assembly GCF_053455715.1. Lineage (NCBI taxonomy): Eukaryota > Metazoa > Chordata > Chondrichthyes > Rajiformes > Arhynchobatidae > Rhinoraja > Rhinoraja longicauda. The sequence goes on from NC_135986.1 coordinate 11,329,970, forward strand.
GGAGGGGGGAGTGAGGGGGGAGTGAGGGGGGAGTGAGAGTGAGTAGGAGGGGGGAGTGAGGGTGGGATGAGTGAGGGGATGAGTGAGGGAGTGAGGGAGGGAGTGAGGGGGGAGTGAGGGAGGGGGGGGTGAGGGAGGGGGAGGGAGTGAGGGGGGAAGTGAGAGTGAGTGAGGGTGGAGTGAGAGTGAGTGAGGGGGGAGGGAGTGAGGGGGGGAGTGCGAGTGAGTGAGGGGGGAGTGACGGGGGAGTGAGGGAGTGGAATGAGAGTGAGGGGGAGTAAGTGGGGGAGGGGGGAGTGAGTGGGGGGGGGGAGTGAAGGGGGATTGAGGGGGGAGTGAGTGAGGGTGAGTGAGGGGGGGGTGAGTGAGGGGGGAGTGAGTGAGGGGGGAGTGAGGAGGGAAGTTAGTGAGGGGGGAAGTGAGTGAGGGGGGAGTGAGTGAGGGGAGTGGGGTGTGAGGGGGGAGTGAGGGAGTGGAGTGAAGGTCAGGGAGAGGGGAGTGAGAGTGAATGAGGGAGTGAGGGGGGGAGTGAGGGGGGGAGTGAGGGAGGGGGGAGTGAGGGAGGGGGGAGTGAGTGAGGGGGGGAGTGAGTGAGGGGGGAGTGAGTGAGGGGGGAGTGAGGGAGGGGGTGAGTGAGGGGGGGAGTGAGTGAGGGGGGGAGTGAGTGAGGAGTGAGTGATGGGGAGTGAGGGGGGAGTGAGTGAGTGAGGGGGGAGTGAGTGAGGGGGGAGTGAGGGGGGAGATAGGGGGGAGTGAGAGTGAGTGAGGGGGGAGTGAGAGTGAGTGAGGGGGGAGTGAGAGTGAGTGAGGAGTGAGTGAGGGGGGAGTGAGTGAGCGGGAGTGAGAGTGAGTGAGGGGAGGAGTGAGGGAGGGAGTGAGGGGGGGAGTGAGGGGGGAGTGAGGGAGGGGGAGTGAGGGGGGAGTGAGGGGGGGAGGGGGGAGTGAATGGGGGGAGTGAGGGAGGGGGGGGAGTGAGGGAGGGAGTGAGGGGGGAGTGTGAAAGGGAGTGAGGGTGGAGTGAGTGAGGGGGGTAGTGAGGGGGTGGAGTGAGTGAGGGGGGAGTGATGTGAGGGGGGAGTGAGTGAGGGGGAGTGAGTGAGGGGGAGTGAGGGGGGGAGTGAGGGAGGGGGGAGTGAGTGAGGGGGGAGTGAGTGGGGGGGAGTGAGGGGGGTGAGTGGGGAGTGAGTGAGTGAGTGAGTGAGGGGGGAATGAGAGTGAATGAGGGAGTGAGGGGGGAGTGAGGGGGGAGTGAGGGAGGGGAGGAGTGAGGGAGGGGGGAGTGAGTGAGGGGGGAGTGAGGAGGGGGGGAGTGAGGGGGGGAGTGAGTGAGGGGGGAGTGAGTGAGGGGGAGTGAGGGGGGAGTGAGGTAGGGGGGAGTGAGTGAGGGGGGGAGTGAGTGAGGGGGGAGTGAGGGGGTGAGTGGGGAGTGAGTGAGTGAGGGGGGAGTGAGTGAGGGGGAGGGAGTGAGGGGGGGGAGTGCGAGTGAGTGAGGGGGGAGTGACGGGGGAGTGAGGGAGTGGAATGAGAGTGAGGGGGAGTAAGTGGGGGAGGGGGGAGTGAGTGGGGGGGGGAGTGAAGGGGGATTGAGGGGGGAGTAAGTGAGGGGGAGTGAGGCGGGGGGTGAGTGAGGGGGGAGTGAGTGAGGGGGGAGTGAGTGAGGGGGGAGTGAGGGGGGAAGTGAGTGAGGGGGAAGTGAGTGAGGGGGAGTGAGTGAGGGGGAGTGGGGGGTGAGGGGGAGGGAGGGAGTGGAGTGAAGGTCAGGGAGGGGGGAGTGAGAGTGAATGAGGGAGTGAGGGGGGGGTGAGGGAGGGGGGGAGTGAGGGAGGGGGGAGTGAGTGAGGGGGGAGTGAGGGAGGGGGGAGTGAGGGAGGGGGGAGATAGAGAGGGGGGGAGTGAGGGAGGGAGGGAGGGAGGGGGGAGTGTGAAGGGGAGTGAGGGGGGAGTGAGTGAGGGGGAGTGAGGGAGGGGGGAAATAAGTGAGGGGGGGAGTGAGTGAGGGGGGAGTGAGGGAGTGGAGTGAAGGTCAGGAAGGGGGGAGTGAGAGTGAATGAGGGAGTGAGGGGGGGAGTGAGGGAGGGGGGAGTGAGTGAGGGGGGAGTGAGTGAGGGGGGAGTGAGGGGGGTGAGTGGGGAGTGAGTGAGTGAGTGAGTGAGTGAGTGAGTGAGTGAGTGAGTGAGTGAGTGGGGAATGAGAGTGAATGAGGGAGTGAGGGGGGAGTGAGGGGGGAGTGAGGGAGGGGGGGAGTGAGGGAGGGGGGGAGTGAGTGAGGGGGGAGTGAGGGAGGGGGGAGTGAGGGGGGGAGTGAGTGAGGGGGGAGTGAGTGAGGGGGAGTGAGGGGGGAGTGAGGTAGGGGGGAGTGAGTGAGGGGGGGAGTGAGTGAGGGGGGAGTGAGGGGGTGAGTGGGGAGTGAGTGAGTGAGGGGGGAGTGAGTGAGGGGGAGGGAGTGAGGGGGGAAGTGAGAGTGAGTGAGGGGGGAGTGAGAGTGAGTGAGGGGGGAGGGAGTGAGGGGGGGAGTGCGAGTGAGTGAGGGGGGAGTGACGGGGGAGTGAGGGAGTGGAATGAGAGTGAGGGGGAGTAAGTGGGGGAGGGGGGAGTGAGTGGGGGGGGAGTGAAGGGGGATTGAGGGGGGAGTAAGTGAGGGGGAGTGAGGCGGGGGTGAGTGAGGGGGGAGTGAGTGAGGGGGGAGTGAGTGAGGGGGGAGTGAGGGGGGAAGTGAGTGAGGGGGAAGTGAGTGAGGGGGAGTGAGTGAGGGGGAGTGGGGGGTGAGGGGGGAGTGAGGGAGTGGAGTGAAGGTCAGGGAGGGGGGAGTGAGAGTGAATGAGGGAGTGAGGGGGGGGGGTGAGGGAGGGGGGGAGTGAGGGAGGGGGGGAGTGAGTGAGGGGGGAGTGAGGGGGTGAGTGAGGGGGGAGTGAGAGTGAGTGAGGGGGGAGTGAGGGTGGGAGTGAGTGAGGGGGGGAGTGAGGGAGGGGGGGAGTGAGGGAGGGAGTGAGGGGGGAGTGTGAAGGGGAGTGAGGGTGGAGTGAGTGAGGGGGTAGTGAGGGGGTGGAGTGAGTGAGGGGGAGTGAGTGAGGGGGGAGTGAGGGAGGGGGTGAGTGAGGGGGGAGTGAGTGAGGGGGGAGTGAGTGAGGGGGAGTGAGGGGGGAGTGAGGGAGGGGGGAGTGAGTGAGGGGGGAGTGAGTGAGGGGGGAGTGAGGGGGGTGAGTGGGGAGTGAGTGAGTGAGTGAGTGAGGGGGGAATGAGAGTGAATGAGGGAGTGAGGGGGGAGTGAGGGGGGAGTGAGGGAGGGGAGGAGTGAGGGAGGGGGGAGTGAGTGAGGGGGGAGTGAGGGAGGGGGGGAGTGAGGGGGGGAGTGAGTGAGGGGGGAGTGAGTGAGGGGGAGTGAGGGGGGAGTGAGGTAGGGGGGAGTGAGTGAGGGGGGGAGTGAGTGAGGGGGGAGTGAGGGGGGTGAGGTGGGGAGTGAGTGAGTGAGGGGGGAGTGAGTGAGGGGGAGGGAGTGAGGGGGAAGTGAGAGTGAGTGAGGGGGGAGTGAGAGTGAGTGAGGGGGGAGGGAGTGAGGGGGGAGTGTGAAGGGGAGTGAGGGGGGGAGTGAGTGAGGGGGTAGTGAGTGAGGGGGAGTGAGGGGGGAGTGAGTGAGGGGTGAGTGAGTGAGGGGGAGTGAGGGGGAGTGAGGGAGGGGGGAAGTGAGTGAGGGGGGAGTGAGGGAGGGGGGAGTGAGGTAGGGGGGAGTGAGTGAGGGGGGGAGTGAGTGAGGGGGGAGTGAGGGGTGTGAGTGGGGAGTGAGGTGAGTGAGTGAGTGAGTGAGGGGGGAGTGAGAGTGAATGAGGGTGTGAGGGGGGGAGTGAGGGGGGAGTGAGGGAGGGGAGGAGTGAGGGAGGGGGGAGTGAGTGAGGGGGGAGTGTGGGAGGGGGGGTGTGTGGGTGGGTGTGAGGGGGGGTGTGAGTGAGGGGGGAGTGTGTGAGGGGGAGTGAGGGGGGAGTGTGGGTGGGGGGAGTGTGTGAGGGGGGAGTGAGGGAGGGGGGAGTGAGGTAGGGGGAGTGAGTGAGGGGCAGAGTGAGTGAGGGGGAGTGAGGGGGTGAGTGGGGGTGGGAGTGGGGGGAGTGTGTGAGGGGGGGAGTGAGTGAGGGGGAGGGTGGGGGAGTGGAGTGAGTGGGGGGAGTGAGGTGTGTGAGGGGGAGGGAGTGAGGGGGGGAGTGGAGTGAGTGAGGGGGGAGTGACGGGGGAGTGAGGGAGTGGAATGAGAGCGAGGGGGAGTAAGTGGGGGGGAGGAGTGAGTGGGGGGGTGTGAAGGGGGATTGAGGGGGGTGTGAGGGGGGGTGAGTGAGGGGGGGAGTGAGTGTGGGGGGAGTGAGTGAGGGGGAGTGGGGGGTGAGGGGGGAGTGTGGGAGTGGGTGAAGGTCAGGGAGGGGGGGAGTGTGAGTGAATGAGGGAGTGAGGGGGGGGAGTGAGGGAGGGGGAGTGAAGGAGGGGGGTGTGAGTGAGGGGGGTGTGAGGGAGGGGGTGTGAGGGAGGGGGGAGATAGAGAGGGGGGGAGTGAGGGAGGGAGGGAGTGAGGGGGGGAGTGTGAGGGGAGTGAGGGGGGGTGTGAGTGAGAGGGAGTGAGGGAGGGTGGGCGTGAGTGAGGGGGGGTGAGTGAGGGGGGAATGAGGGTGGGGAGTGAGTGAGGGGGTAGTGAGGGGGGGAGTGAGTGTGGGGGGAGTGAGTGAGGGGGTGGTGAGTGGGGGGGTGTGGTGAGGGGGGTGTGAGGGAGGGGGTGAGTGAGGGGGGAGTGAGTGAGGGGGGGGAGTGAGTGAGGTGTGAGTGAGGGGGAGTGAGGGGGGTGGTGAGTGGGAGGAAGTGTGGGGGGGTGTGAGTGAGTGGTGGGGGGAGTGGTGAGGAGTAGGGGGGGTGTGTGAGTGAGTGAGGGGGGAGTGAGAGTGGTGAGGGGGGAGTGAGAGTGGTGTGGAGTGTGGTGGTGGGGGGAGTGAGTGTGGGGGTGTGTGGGTGAGTGTGGGGAGGGTGTGGGAGGGAGTGAGGGGGGGAGTGTGGGGGGAGTGAGGGAGGGGGAGTGAGGGGGGAGTGGGGGGGTGGGGGGTGTGATGGGGGGGTGTGTGGGAGGGGGGGAGTCAGTGAGGGGGGAGTGAGGGGGGTGAGTAAGGGGGGGTGTGAGAGTGAGTGAGGGGGGAGTGAGGGTGGGAGTGAGTGAGGGGGGAGTGAGGGAGGGGGGCAGTGTGGGAGGGAGTGAGGGGGGGGGTGTGTGAAGGGGAGTGAGGGGGGAGTGAGTGAGGGGGTAGTGAGGGGGGGAGTGAGTGAGGGGGGGAGTGAGTGAGGGGGGGAGTGAGTGAGGGGGGAGTGAGGGAGGGGTGTGAGTGGGGGGGTGAGTGAGGGGGGGAGTGAGTGAGGAGGAAGTGAGGGGGGAAGTGAGTGAGTGAGGGGGGAGTGAGTGAGGGGGAGTGAGGGGGGGAGTGAGGGGGGAGGGGGGGGGAGTGAGAGTGAGTGAGGAGGGAGTGAGGGGGAGTGGTGTGAGGGGGGTGGGGGGAGTGAGAGTGAGTGAGGAGGGAGTGTGGGGGGGAGTGAATGAGGGGGGGAGTAAGTGAGGGGGGGAGTGAGGGGGGGAGTGGGGGAGTGAGAGTGAGTGAGGAGGGAGTGAGGGGGAGTGTGTGAGGGGGGGGAGTAAGTGAGGGGGGGGAGTGTGGGGGGAGTGAGGGGGGGAGTGGGGGAGTGAGAGTGAGTGAGGAGGGAGTGAGGGGGAGTGAGTGAGGGGGGGGAGTAAGTGAGGGGGGGGGAGTGAGGGTGTGAGTGAGGGGGGAGGGGGGGAGTTGAGAGTGAGTGAGGAGGGAGTAGAGGGGGGAGGGGGGAGTAACGCGGCGTCTCTCACCTCTCCGCTTGCAGGAGCGCGGTTGCTGCACTAGCGCGTGACGTCACGCATCTCCCCCCGCATCCCCCATCATCCCTCCCCCCGCACGTGACCCTCCTCCCAAGGAATCGCTGGACCCGCTCCCCGTGACGTTGGAGCAGCATAACCCCGCCCCCCCCGTGACGTGGCTCAACGCATCTTAACCCCGGTCCCCCGTGACAACATCGCGTAAATAACTCCGCTCTCCCCGTGACGCATGTGAACTGTTACCCCGCCCCTCTCCGTGACGCTGAGAATTGTCACCCCGCCCCCCCGTGACACTAGGCAAAGTTACCCCGCCCCCTCCCGTGACACAAAGCATCTTAACCCGCCCCCCCGTGACGCTAGGTAGAGTGACCGCGCCCCCTCCCGTGACGCACCTCACAGTAACCCCGCCCCTACCCGTGACACAAGGCATCGCAACCCCGCCCTCCCCGTAACGTAGTGTAACCCCGCCCCTGCCCCGGGACACAAGGCATCGCAACCCCGCCCTCCCCGTAACGTAGCGTAATGTAACCCCGCCCTCCCGTGACGCAACGTAGTGTAACACCGCCCCATCCCGAGACGTGCCCCTCTCTCTCCCCCCCCCTCCTTCCCCTCTCCCCCTCCCTCCCCCCCCCCTCCCTCGCTCCCTCCCCAGGAACGGGGTACTGATTGAGAATGATCAGCCATGATCACATTGAATGGCGGTGCTGGCTCGAAGGGCCGAATGGCCTCCTCCTGCACCTATTGTCTATTGTCTATCGACAGAGACGTGATGTTTCTCCGTGTCGTATCTCCGTCCCCATTGCGGCCTAACATCGAGGAGTTGGCGGCCTTTCCTGGAGACCGGCCGTGGGCGCGGCGCGCGCGGAGCTTGCGACCTTTTGCCGGGGATTGACTGCGTTCTGCACTCCCCCAACATGGGGAACATTTTTCCTGCTTCTAGCCTGTCCAGTCCCTTAAGAATTGTTTATGTTTCTATAAGATCCCCTCTCATCCTTCTAAATTGCAGTGAGGGTTCGGATAGGTTGGGGCTGGGCCTGTGACCGTCCACTTCGGTTGAAACCAGCAATTGCCGTTCCTTCCTACACACCGATGTCCTTATGACCGACGAGCCTTTGGCACCCACGGCCCTCATCGTTGGACACCCTGTGCGTAGGGGAGAGGGTGGGGGGGGCTGAAGATGTCCTGGTTGGGTTGCATCCTGGGCGAGGCCAAGCTGGCTATCCGCGAGTCACGGTGCCAGGCGGAAGAGGGCTCTGCCCAAGCCAGCTGCATGGCCCTTTTCCGGGGTCACGTCCGGGCCCGGGCGGCACCAGAGAGGGTCTACGCGCTGTCCACAGGCACCCTGGGGGATCTCCAGGACCGCTGGGCACCGCGGATTGCATCTTGGACAAGGATTCTTGAGATAGCTGTGTGGTAGTTTCTTGTTTGTCTTGTATTATGGTGGTGGGCTCTGTTTTAGTTTTTAATTGTATTGTACACTAGACCAAATGGACCCGTTGGGCCCAAAACTCTCCTGCATTGGTGCAGCACCCTCTCCTCTCCCCCTTCCCTCCCCTCCCCTCCCTCCTCCCCCCTCCCCCCTTCACCCCCTTCCCCCTCGCTCCTCCCCTCCCCCACTCCATCCCTCTCAGCCCCCCGCATCCTCCCCTCCCCATCCCCCACTCAACCCTCTTTATCCTCCCCTCCCTCCCCCACTCCCTCCCCCACACAATCCCTCTCAACCCCCTTTATCCTCCCTCCCCCCCACCCTTCCCCTCCCCCCCACTCCATCCCCAACACCCTTTATCCTCCTTTTCCCCCTCTCCCCTCCCTCCCCCCACCCTTCCCCTCCCCCACACTCCATCCCCCTTTATCCTCCCTCCTCCACCCCCCACCCCCCCCTCCCTCCCTAGGAGATAGATTTAAACTTTAAAATGTGAATAACTTAAAAAATATAACACCGATCTCAATGAAACGTCTTCCATTAGCACCAAAGGGACGACGGTGAGTAAGTTGGGCCTAAAATTGTTGTGCTATCGTGCACCGTTTTGGCTGTAGTTCAGGAACAAACAAACAAACGAACAAACTAGAGTGTTAGCATATTGGTATTATTTTCATATTTGAATAAATATTTTTGATATTATTTTTTTTAAAGTCGTTCCCGGTCCCGCTGCGTCCCGCGGCCGTTGAGCGCCGGTGGACGGGACGGTTCCTTGGTGGTCGGCCCGCTGTTCGCTGGCAGACTGGTTGGTGCTGAAGGCTGGCGAGGTGGCACTGCCTCCATCGGCCTTGGCACAGAGCGCCGAGAACAGGGACACCGTGTCCCAGCCCGATGAAACGTCGGCCGCAAACGCGGTCAGAACAGTTTGTGCAGCTGTCGTGAAAGGGGAGGAGGTGGGAGCGCAGGAGACGGAGAGACGTTGAAACAAGGAACCGCAGGCAAAAAGAAAAGACACAAAGTGCTGGAGTAACTCAGCGGGCATCTCTGGAGAACGTAGACAGGCGATGATTCGGTCCATGTTTACAAGATTTCAAGATCAATTTATTGTCACATGTACCAATTAAGGTTCGGTGAAATTTTAGTTACCGTACATCAGTCTGAACAAGGGTCTCGACCCGAAACGTCGCCCATTCCGTCTCTCCTGAGATGCTGCCTGACCTGCTGAGTTACTCCAGCATTTTGTGAATAAACTTGTATACACTGGAATTTAGAAGGATGAGAGGAGATCTTATCGAAATGTATAAGATTATTAAGAGGTTGGACACGTTAGAGGCAGGAAACATGTTCCCAATGTTGGGGGAGTCCAGAACAAGGGGCCAAAGTTTAAGAATAAGGGGTAAGCCATTTAGAACTGAAATAAGGAAAAACTTTTTCAGTCAGAGAGTTGTGAATCTGTGGAATTCTCTGCCTCAGAAGGCAGTGGAGGCCAATTCTCTGAATGCATTCAAGAGAGAGCTAGATAGAGCTCTTAAGAATAGCGGAGTCAGGGGCTATGGGGAGAAGGCAGGAACGGGGTACTGATTGAGAATGATCAGCCATGATCACATCAACATACGACAGTCCTGCCATTCCGGGAATTAACCTAGTAAACCTATGCTGCACGCCCTCAATAGCAAGAATATCCTTCCTCAAATTTGGAGACCAAAACTGCACACAGTACTCCAGGTGCGGTCTCACTAGGGCCCTGTACAACTGCAGAAGGATCTCTTTGCTCCTATACTCAACTCCTCTTGTTATGAAGGCCAACATTCCATTGGCTTTCTTCACTGCCTGCTGTACCTGCCTGCTAACGTTCATCACGGACATTACGGGCCAAAGGGCCTCCTCCAATGCTGTACGGTTCTACCTTCCAAGTCTAACGGGAATCAAGACAAGGACAGCGGGAAGGCTGAGAATCCAACTTTAATCACACAATGTGGTCACATGGGGTCAGAGTTTGGGGGGGGGGGGAAGTGGAGCCCATCGGTGGCGTGCTGGAGAACCTTCCAGATGTCTTGCCCCGTCTATGCCATGGGTTGTATGGCACAGCACTTGTGGATTGGGCAGTCATCAGGTTTTATGATCTCGTCATTATCATATCATATCATATCATATACATACAGCCGGAAACAGGCCTTTTCGGCCCTCCAAGTCCGTGCCGCCCAGTAATCCCCGTACATTAACACTATCCTACACCCACTAGGGACAATTTTTACATTTACCCAGCCACACAGACAGAGAGGGTCACAGAGACGTACCCCGCGGGAACAGGCCCTTCGGCCCATCTCTCCTGCACACCCCTTACACTGACCGGCAGACTGAGGCAGCAGGAGGCTCCAACAGTCAAGTCAAGTCAATTTTATTTGTATGGCACATTTAAAAACAACCCACGTTGACCAAAGTGCTGGACATCAGTTCAGGTGCTAAGAAAACGAACATACAATGGCACACAAACATAACAGCACATACATAAACAGTTGCCAGTCAGGCCGCATTTGGAGCATTGCGAGCAATTTTGGGCCCCATACCTGAGGAAGGATGTGCTGGCTCTGGAGAGGGTCCAGTGGAGGTTTCACAAGAACGATCCCAGGAATGAGTGGGTTAATGTGTGACGAGCGTTTGTCGGCACTGGGCCTCTACTCGCTGGAGTTTAGAAGGATGAGGGAGAGGGTCATTGAAACGTACAGAACAGTGAGCGGCCTGGATAGAGTGGATGTGGAGAGGATGTTTCCACTGGTGGGAGAGTCTTGGTCCAGAGGGCACAACCTCACAATTAAAGGACGTTCCTTTAAGAAGGAGATGAGGAGGAATTTCTTTAGTCAGAGGGCGGTGAATCTGTGGGATTCTTTGCCACGGACGGCTGTGGAGGCCAAGTCAATGGATATTTTTAAGGCAGAGATAGACAGATTCTTGATTGGTGCAAATGTCAGGGGTTATGGGGAGAAGGCAGGAGAATGGGGTTAGGAGGGAGAGATAGATCAGCCATGATTGAATGGCGGAGTGGACCTGATGGGCCGAATGGCCTAATTCTGCTCGTATGGCTAATGCTCTGAGTTACAGAGTGGTACGCTGTGGAAGCAGGCCCTTGGGCCCATCTGGCCAAAGTGGCCGCGTTTGCCATTTGCAGTTGTACCCAAGACAGAGACTGAGGGGGATAACAAGTGGGGATGAGAGGAGGGCCGGGCATCTTGTTGGGAGATACAGGAACATCTTTCCAAAGACCCTGCACCTCAACACTTTCCCAGCCGCTCACCCCCACAAAATGGCAGAGAGATGTGGACGTAGCCCAGTCCATCACACACCGACCAGACCCCCCCACCATCAACTCCCGCCTCCACTCCACGCTGCCTCTGGAAAGCAGCCGACATCATCAAAGACTTGTCTTCGGTCGATCATGGTGATGCGGCGGTAGAGTTGCCGCCTTACATCGAATGCAGCGCCGGAGACCCGGGTTCGATCCCTACTACGGGCGCTGTCTGTACGGAGTTTGTACGTTCCCCCCGTGACCTGCGTGGGTTTTCTCCGAGATCTTCGGTTTCCTCCCACATTCCAAAGACGTGCAGGTTTGTAGGTTAATTGGCTTGGTGTGAATGTAAATTGTCCCTAGTGTGTGTAGGATAGTGTTAGTGTGCGGGGATCACTGGGCGGCACGGACTTGGAGGGCCGAAAAGGCCTGTTTCCGGCTGTATATATATGATATGATATGATATGATAAACTAAACTAAACTTGTTCCTGAGTCAATCCCGGTCAATCCCGCTTCCCGCTCCCGCCCGGCAGAAGATACGCACAACCTTGGAAATCAGGATGGCTCTCCTGCAGAGGATATTAAAGCACGCACCACCGGACTCAGGAACAGCTTCATCCCCCTCTGTGATCAGCCTCTTGAATTGAATCGGAAGGAACTGCAGAAGCCGGTTTACACCGAGGACAGGCACAAAATGCTGGAGTGACCCAGCGAGCCAGGCAGCGTCTCCGGAGAGAAGGAATAGGTTGAGTTAATCCGACATTTTGTGCCCTTGAATTGAATTGATTGAAGGAGGAACGAATTGTGAAGCTAGAGGATGGAATGTGGGTGGGAGGGGAGAAATGGGTGTGAGTCCAGGTGGGATACAGGGGAGAGAAAGGGGGGGGAAGAAAGGGCAGCGGCAGTTGTGGGGAAAGAAGGTGGGTTTGGGAAGGGGTTATATCTCTATACTACAACTCTCGTTTGTTTGTTTGTTTGTTTGTTCCTGAACTACAGCCAAAACGGTACACGATAGTGCGACAATTGTAGGCCCACCTTACTCACCGTCGTCCCTTTGGTGCTAATGGAAGACGTTTCATTGAAATCGGTGTTATATTTTTAAACTTATTCATGTTTTAAAGTTTAAATCTAACTCCTAGGGAGGTTGGGGGGAGCGAGGAAGCGAGGGGGGTGGATGGAGAGGGGAGGGAAGTTAAGGGAAGTTGAGGGGGTGGAGTGGGGGAGAGGGGAAGGGGGAGGGGAAGGGGAGGAGGGAGGGTGGGGAGGAGAGAGAGGAGGGGGTAGGAGGGGGTGCTGCACCAATGCAGGAGAGGTCTAGTAGTTACCAAACTTGGTCTAGTAGTTACCAAAAAAATGGAGAATTCAATGTTTAGTTTAATTTAGAGATACAGCGCGGAAACAGGCCCTTCGGCCCACCGGGTCCGCGCTGACCAGCGATCCCCGCACACCAACACCATCCTACACCAACTAAGGACAATTTTTACATTTGCCAAGCCAATTAACCAACAAACCTGCACGTCTTTGGAGTGTGGGAGGAAACCGAAAATCTTGGAGAAAACCCACGCAGGTCACGGGGAGAACATACAAACTCCGTACAGACAGCGCCCGTAGTCGTGATGGAGACCGGGTCTCTGGCGTTGTATTCGCTGTAAGGCGGCAACTCTACCGCTGCGCCACCGTGTTGCCAATGTTCATACCGCTGGGGTGCAAGCTGCCCAATATGAGGTGCTGTTCCTCCAATTTGCGCTGGTCCTCACTCTGACAATGGAGGAGGCCCAGGACAGAAAGGTCGGTGTGGGAATGGGGAGGGGGAGTCAATATGGCTGGCGACCGGGACATCCAACACACATTTACTCTGCACTCTGTGTCCCCACATTCACCAAGGTTTGCTTCACTTCCGAGCCACTCTTACAGAGACGTATAAAAGTATAAGAGGACTGGACAAGCTAGATGCAGGAAAAATGTTCCCAATGTTGGGGGAGTCCAGAACCAGGGGCCACACAGTCTAAGAATAAAGGGTAGGCCATTTAAAACTGAGGTGAGAAGAAACGTTTTCACCCAGAGAGTGGTGAATTTGTGGGAATTCTCTGCCACAGAGGGCAGTGGAGGCCGATTCACTGGATGAATTTGAAAGAGAGTTAGATAGAGCTCTAGGGGCTAATGGAATCAAAGGATATGGGGAGAAGGCAGGCACGGGTTACTGATTGTGGATGATCAGCCATGATCACAATGAATGACGGTACTGGCTCGAAGGGCCGAATGACCTCCTCCTGCACCAGTTTTCTACATTTCCTGCCTCTGAAAACAGTCGACACACGAACCCATGGAAGAACAGAGCGGGCAGAATGGAAACTTACAAATGAGTTTCTCGTCACAGTCGATGGAAGGGGTCAGAAGCACATCAGTGGCGACCGCGAGCAAGGGCAGGGCGCTGTCTCCATCTTCCCTGGCGCTCGGCACATTGAGTCCACTCCGCCATTCAATCATGGCTGATCTATCTCTCCCTCCTAACCCCACTCTCCTGCCTTCTCCCCATAACCCCTGACACTCGCACTAATCAAGAATCTGTCTATCTCGGCCTTAATAATATCCACTGACTTGTGGCCTCCACAGCCGTCTGTGGCAAAGAATCCCACAGATTCACCGCCCTCTGACTAAAGAAAGTTCTTCCCATCTCCCTCCTGAAAGTACGTCCTTGAATTCTGAGGCTGTGCCCTCTGGTCCTAGACTCTCCCACTAGTGGAAACATCGTCTCCACACCCACTCTATCCAGGCTGCTCACTATTCTTTCAATGAGGTCCCCCCTCTTGATTTCATCCTGATTTTCAATGGGGGGGACAGGAGTGGGGAGAAGAGGGGTGTTTCAATGAGGACCCCCCCCCTCCCTCATTCTTCTAAACTCCAGCGAGCACAGGCCCAGTGCCGATACACGCTCATCAAGGATTAACAATAGACAATAGATAATAGGTGCAGGAGGAGATCATTTAATGTGATCATGGATGACCATCCACAATCAGTACCCCGTTCCTGCCTTCTCCCCATACCCCCTGACTCCGCATTCATTAAGAGCTCTATCTAACTCTCTCTTGAAAGCATCCAGAGAATTGGCCTCCACTGCCTTCTGAGTCAGAGAGTTCCACAGCATCACAACTCTCTGAGTGAAAAAGTTTTTCCTCATTTCCGTTCTAAATGGCCTACCCCTTATTCTTAAACTCTGTGTCCCTGGTTCTGCACCCCCCCCCCCCCACCATTGGGAACATGTTTCCTGCCTCTAACGTGTCCAACCCCTTAATAATCTTATACGTTTCGATAAGATCCCCTCTCATCCTTCTAAACTCCAGTGTATACAAGCCTAGTGGCTCCAGTCTTTCAACATACGACACAGTATGTTAACCCAATCACTCCTGGGATCATGGACGTGTGAGCCCTGTGGAAGAACAGGGGCAGGCAGAGTGGAAACTTACAGACGAGTTTGTCTTCACCGTGGATGGAGCGGGCGAGGAGCAGGGCTGCAAGGACCACGAGCAAGGGGAAGAGCGTGACCTTCATCTTCGCTGCCGCTCGTGTGCCAACGTGAGTGGGGCCGGGGCAGGTAGAGGTCTTTATATCTCCTCCTGGACCCCGCCAAGGTTAATGAGCGTGAAGGCGCCTCTGGGAAGGAACATTCCCTGAGCTGAACCCAAACCGCGTGGCGTCTCGTGTAGAGAACGTCTCGCACGTTCGCCGAGCGGCCAGGCTTGATAACGACCGCGCAGGTTAGACTTTAAACAGGAACGTCTGCAGCAGTTCAGGTAGACGTACAGGAAGGAACTGCTGGATGCAGGAAAAATGTTCCCAATGTCGGGGGAGTCCAGAACCAGAGGCCACACACAGTCTTAAAATAAAGGGGAGGCCATTTACAACTGAGGTTAGAAGAAACTTTTTCACCCAGAGAGTTGTGAATTTGTGGAATTCTCTGCCACAGAGGGCAGTGGAGGCCAAATCACAGGATGAATTTAAAAGAGAGTTAGATAGAGCTCTAGGGGCAAGCGGAATCAAGGGGTATGGGGAGAAGGCAGGCACGGATTACTGATTGTGGATGATCAGCTATGATCACAATGAATGGTGGTGCTGGCTCGAAGGGCCGAATGGCCTCCTCCTGCACCTATTTTCACTGTTTCTATGTGAGGGAAAAAAACCCTGCAGATTGCAGAACTGAGGAACAGGCAGCATCTCTTCGAGGGAAGGAATGGGTGACGTTTGCTCGAAGGGCCGAATGGCCTACTCCTGCGCCTGTTTTCTATGTTTACAGGGGAAATTTACAGTGTTAAAGTGGATAGTAAGAGATCATTCATTCTAAATAAAAGTAAAGACAAGAATAAATTGTCATCAGTTTTCTGTGTGTTCTTAACTGTATATTATATATATATATAGGAAGGAACTTCAGATGCTGGTGTTGATTTTGGATGATCAGCCATGATCGTATTGAATGGCGGTGCTGGCTCGAAGGGCCAATTAACCTACATACCTGTACGTCTTTGGAGTGTGGGAGGAAACCGAAGATCTCGGAGAAAACCCACGCAGGTCACGGGGAGAACGTACAAACTCCTTACAGTGCAGCACCCGTAGTCAGGATCGAACCTGAGTCTCCGGCGCTGCATTCGCTGTAAAGCAGCAACTCTACCGCTGCGCTACCGTGCCGTACCGTGCTATGAGGGGTTGGGGGGGGCGGGGGGATACATGTCTGGATGGTGGGGGGAAAGGAATGGGTCTGAATGGGTGAATTAGAACATAGAATGTACAGCACAGGAACAGGCCCTTCGGCCCACAATGTCTGTGCCCAACACGATGCCACGATAAACTGCTCTCCTCTGCCTGCACTTGATCCATATCCCTCCACTCCCTGCATATCCACGCGCCCGTCCAAAAGCCTCTTAAACGCCACTATCGTATCTGCCTCCACCACCACCCCTGGAAACACGTTCCGAGGATAATTTAGGTTTATTATTGCCACGTGCAGTGAGCTACAGTGACAAGCATTGTTCTGCGTGGTATAGGGTGGCCAACTGTCCCATATTAGCCAGGACATCACGTATTATGGGCTAAATTTGTGGGCTAACTGTCCCGTATTAGGCCCGGGGGGGGCACTGTAGGACCAGACACTGTAGGCCCGGACACTGTAGGCCCGGACACTGTAGGCCCGGACACTAAGCCCGGACACTGTAGGCCTGGACACTGTAGGCCCGGACGCTGTAGGCCCGGACGCTCTAGGCCCGGACAGTGTAGGCCCGGACAGTGTAGGCCCGGACACTGTAGGCCCGGACACTGTAGACCAAGGGGGCTGCTGTAGGCCGGGACAGTGTAGGCCCGGACACTGTAGGCCTGGACACTGTAGTCCCGGACACTGTAGACCCGGACACCTTAGGCCCGGACACTAGGCCCGGACACTGTAGTCCTGGACACTGTAGGCCAGGACACTGTAGACCCGGACACTATAGGCCCAGACACTGTAGGCCCGGACACTGTAGGCCCAGACACTGTAGGCCCGGACACTGTAGACCAAGGGGGCTGCTGTAGGCCGGGATAGTGTAAGCTAACAGAGTATGGTCTGGGAGCAAGGCCAAGTGTGTTTGCCTAACAGAGGTTGCGTAGAGAAGGCAGGCACGGGTTACTGATTGTGGATGATCAGCCATGATCACAATGAATGGCGGTGCTGGCTCGAAGGGCCAAATGGCCTCCTCCTACACATATTTTCCATGTTTCTAGGGTCTCGACCCAAAACGTCACCCATTCCTTCCCTTGAAGAGACGCTGCCTGTTCCGCTGAGTTATTCCAGCGTTTTGTGTCAATCTCCGGTGGAAACCAGCATCAGCAGTTCCTTCCTGCACGTATATCTCTCCTGCTGTGGATGTTCCTGTTTAATGTCTAACCTGTCTGGTCGTTGTCTAGCGTGTCCGCTCGGCTAACATGCAAGATGTTCTCCCAACGACACACCAGCAGATAGATTTTAGCTCAGTGACTGTTCATAACATCATAAGTGATAGGAGTAGAATTAGGCCATTCGGCCCATCAAGCCTACTCCGCCATTCAATCGTGGCTGATCCTATCTCTCCCTCCTAACCTTCTGCCTTCTCCCCATAACCCCTGACACCCGCACTAATCAAGAATCTATCTGTCTCTGCCTTAAATATATCCATCGACTTGTGGCCTCCACAGCCGTCTGTGGGAAAGAATCCCACAGATTCACCACCCTCTGACTAAAGAAATTCCTCCTCATCTCCTTCCTAAAGGAACGTCCACAGATGGCCATGGAGGCCAAGTCAGTGGAGAAATGTAAGGCAGAGAAAGGTAGATTCTTGATTAGGTGTCAGGGGTTTTGTGTCTATCTTTGGTGTGGACCAGCATCTGCAGTTCCATGGTAGACACAAAATGCTGGAGAAACTCAGCGGGTCAGGCAGCATCTCAGGAGAGAAGAAAAGGGTGACGTTTCTGTCTGAGGAAGGGTCTCGACCCGAAACGTCACCCATTCCTTCTATCCCGAGATGCTGCCTGACCCGTTGAGTTACTCCAGCATTTTGTGTCTACCTTCAATTTAAACCAACATCTGCAGTTTTGGTTTCCCTCACATAGGAACAGTGAAAATAGGTGCAGGAGGAGGCCATTCGGCCCTTCGAGCCAGCACCGCCATTCATTGTGATCATGGCTGATCATCCACAATTAGTAACCCGTGCCTGCCTTCTCCCCATACCCCTTGACTCCGCTAGCCCCTAGAGCTCTATCTAACTCTCTTTTAAATTCATCCAGTAATTTGGCCTCCACGGCCCTCTGTGGCAGAGAATTCCACAAATTCACAACTCTCTGGGTGAAAACGTTCCTTCTCACCCCAGTTGTAAATGGCCTCCCCTTTATTCTAAGACTGTGGCCCCTGGTTCTGGACTCCCCCGACATTGGGAACATTTTTCCTGCATCCAGCAGCTCCTTCCTGTACGTCTACCTGAACTGCTGCAGACGTTCCTGTTTAAAGTCTAACCTGCGCGGTCGTTGTCAAGCCTGGCCGCTCGGCTAACGTGCGAGACGTTCTCTACACGAGACGCCACGCGGTTTGGGTTCAGCTCAGGGAATGTTCCTTCCCAGAGGTGCCTTCACGCTCATTAACCTTGGCGGGGTCCAGGAGGAGATATAAAGACCTCTACCTGCCCCGGCCCCACTCACGTTGGCACACGAGCGGCAGCGAAGATGAAGGTCACGCTCTTCCCCTTGCTCGTGGTCCTTGCAGCCCTGCTCCTCGCCCGCTCCATCCACGGTGAAGAGTACCACATCTGTAAGTTTCCACTCTGCCTGCCCCTGTTCTTCCACAGGGCTCACACGTCCATGATCCCAGGAGTGATTGGGTTAACATACTGTGTCGTATGTTGAAAGACTGGAGCGACTAGGCTTGTATACACTGGAGTTTAGAAGGATGAGAGGGGATCTTATCATCACACATTAACCCACTCATTCCTGGGATGGTTCTTGTGAAACCTCCACTGGACCCTCTCCAGAGCCAGCACATCCTTCCTCAGATATGGGGCCCAAAATTGCTCGCAATGCTCCAAATGAGGACCTGACTGGCAACTGTTTATGTATGTGCTGTTATGTGTGTGTGCCATTGTATGTTCGTTTTCTTAGCACCTGAACTGATGTCCAGCACTTTGGTCAACGTGGGTTGTTTTTAAATGTGCTGTAGAAATAAAATTGACTTGACTTGACTGTTGGAGCCTCCTGCTGCCTCAGTCTGCTGGTCGGTGTAAGGGGTGTGCAGGAGAGATGGGCCGAAGGGCCTGTCCCCGCGGGGTACGTCTCTGTGACCCTCCCTGTCTGTGTTTCAGTCTGCAAGACGGTGTACGGGGTGTGCAGGGAGGGAGACTGCCACGAATTCGAGCTCATAAATCCTGATGACTGCCCAATCCACAAGTGCTGTGCCATACAACCCAAGCCATTAGACTGGAAAAGACATCTGGAAGGTTCTCCAGCACGCCACCAGAGGGCTCCACTTTCCCCCAACCCAACCCCCAACTGACCCCATGTACCACATCGTGTGATTAAAGTTGGATTCTCCGCATTCCCGCTGTCCTTGTCTCGTTTCCCGTTAGACTTGGAAGGTAGAACCGTACAGCATTGGAGGAGGCCCTTTGGCCCGTAATGTCCGTGGTGAACGTTAGCATGCAGGTACAGCAGGCAGTGAAGAAAGCCAATGGAATGTTGGCCTTCATAACAAGAGGAGCTGAGTGTTGGAGCAAAGAGGTCCTTCTGCAGTTGTACAGGGCCCTAGTGAGACCGCACCTATCATATCATATCATATATATACAGCCGGAAACAGGCCTTTTCGGCCCACCAAGTCCGTGCCGCCCAGCGATCCCCGTACATTAACACTATCCTACACCGACTAGGGACAATTTTTTTACATATACCCAGCCAATTAACCTACTTACCTGTACGTCTTTGGAGTACTGTGTCTAGTTTTGGTCTCCAAATTTGGGGAAGGACATTCTTGCTATTGAGGGCGTGCAGCGTAGGTTCACCAGGTTAATTCCCGGAATGGCGGGACTGTCGTATGTTGAAAGACTGGAGCGACTGGGCTTGTATACACTGGAATTTAGAAGGATGAGAGGGGTCTTATTGAAACATATTAGATTATTAAGGGATTGGACATATTAGGGGCAGGAAACATGTTCCCAATGTTGGGGGAGTCCAGAACCAGGGGCCACAGTTTAAGAATAAGGGGTAGGCCATTTAGAATGGAAATGAGGGAAATCTTTTTCAGTCAGAGAGTTGTGAATCTGTGGAATTCTCTGCCTCGGAAGGCAGTGGAGGCCAATTCTCTGGATGTATTCAAGAGAGAGCTAGATAGAGCTCTTAAAGATAGCAGCGTCAGTGGGTATGGGGAGGGGGCAGGGACGGGGTACTGATTGTGGATGATCAGCCATGATCACATTGAATGGCGGTGCTGGCTCGAAGGGCCGAATGGCCTCCTCCTGCACCTATTGTCTATTGTCTATTGTGTATAACATGAAGCCAATGTAAACCGATCCCCTCTGCTCGCATGTGATCCATGCCCCTCCATTCCCTCCTATACCCAGTAAAAGCCTCTGGGACACCACTGAGGTATCTGCCTTCACCACCTGACCGGCCACTTGTGCTCTGATCTGGAGTGTCGGAGACTGAGCGGCGACCTGACAGAAGTACAGTCCACCCTCGTTGTTGCACACCTCATTACAACGGATCTCAGTTACAGCGGACTGGCTCTTTAAGAACACAGGCGTTCTACGTTACTGTTATGCTCTGGGGCACACAGGAACTGGACTCAAACGCACGACTCACACACAAGAGTCAATTTGGAGAAAATAAAGGCGTTCTTTAATTTTCACATTAAAGAACACTGCGATTCGAACCAAAAACTCTAAACTTACTCAGCTACAAAAACATTAGTTACAAAAATTACTTACTAGCTATACTGCGACCGAGAGCACATGAATCACAATACGAAATGGCACAGGACAAAGGGAGGCGTGGACTATATATACATGAGGTAAGGGCACACAGGTGGAAACAATCAAGGCGGGGCTGACAATTACAATGGCAGGAAGTCAAGGGACCTGAAATGAGAATCTAAACACAGAACATGACACAAGACTAACAGATCTGACGGGACATTACAGTACCCCCCCCTTTAGGACCGACTCCTGACGGTCCAGGCTGGTCAGGATGAGTCTTGTCAAAGTCCTTGATCAAAGTTTTGTCCAAAATGAAGCTGGCAGGAATCCAGCACCTCTCCTCAGGACCGTAGCCTTCCCAGTCGACCAGAAACTGGCAACCGCGACCTCTCTTGCGGACTGCAAGAAGTGCCTTAACTGTGTAGACCGGACCACCGTCGACGAGCCGGGGGGGTGGAGGGGGCTTGGAGGCGGGCACGAGTGCACTTTCCTTGACCGATTTTATTTTGCTGACGTGGAATGTAGGGTGAACCCTTAATGACCTGGGGAGTTGCAGATGGACCGAAACAGGGTTAATGACTTTCGAAATGGGAAATGGACCCACGAACCTTGGAGCCAGCTTTCTGGCGTGGACGTGAAGTGGCAAGTCCTTTGTAGACAGCCATACCTTCTGGCCTGGGCGATAATGCGGAGCGGATCTGCGATGGCGGTCGGCTGCCGCTTTCATCCGGGACTGACCCCGGAGTAGAACCCTCCGAGCTCCGTCCCAGATTCGGCGACAGCGTCGGATCATTGCGTGGGCAGAAGGCACCGTCACCTCACCCTCATAAGCCGAGAACAAGGGGGGCTGGTAGCTGTAGGCACACTGGAAGGGTGTGAGTCCTGTGGCAGCCGTAGGAAGCGTGTTGCGTGCGTACTCGACCCAGATGAGATGGTCGCTCCAGGTGGTCTGGTTCTGCGCGATCAGACAGCGCAAGCAGGTCTTGAGCTCCTGGTTCATCCGCTCAGTCTGGCCATTGGATTGCGGATGGTAACCAGAAGACAGGCTGACGGTGGCACCTATGAGGGAACAAAACTCACTCCAAAACTTGGACACAAACTGAGGACCTCGGTCCGAGACAATGTCTGTAGGGAAACCATGGATACGGAGAACGTGAGACATCATTACCTCTGCCGTCTCTTTGGCAGAGGGGAGCTTGGCCACAGCGATAAAATGTACCATCTTTGAAAATCGGTCTACCACCGTCAGGACAGTTGTGTTACCTTTGGAGGCCGGCAACCCAGTAACAAAGTCAATGGAGATGTGGGACCAGGGCCTCTGAGGGACTGAAAGTGGGTGCAGCAGGCCCGCTTGGGCTTGTCTGGAGGGCTTGCTCCTTGCACAGACAGGGCAGGCGGCCACATATTCAGCTACATCCTTCTCAAGTGAAGGCCACCAAAAACGCTGTTTAACCACAAAAACAGTTCTCTTGGCACCTGGATGGCATGTGAGCAGGGACGTGTGAGCCCAGTGGATTACCTGGGGGCGCAATGTCACAGGAACAAACAAACAGTTAGTAGGACAGCCACTCGGTGCTGGAGTCTCATCATTAGCCTGCTTCACATCTGTTTCGATCTGCCAAGACACCGCTCCTACCACACGGTTAAGTGGCAGGATGGGTTCGGGTTCTCTGGTATCAGGTTCAGGGTCATAAAGTCGGGACAGGGCGTCTGGTGTTGTGTTCTGGGAACCGGGCCTGTAAGACAGAGAAAAGTTGAACCTACTAAAAAACAGAGTCCATCTGGCCTGACGTGAGTTGAGTCTCTTGGCTTTACGGATGTATTCCAGGTTCTTGTGATCTGTCCATACCAGAAAAGGCTGCTCGGCCCCCTCCAGCCAGTGCCTACACTCCCCCAATGCGGCTCTGACTGCCAGCAGTTCTTTGTTTCCGACATCGTAATTTTTTTCTGCGGGGGTCAACTTACGTGACAGGTAGGCGCAGGGATGAATCCGGTTGTCCTTCTCCGCTCTCTGGGAAAGTACCGCCCCAATCCCCTCGTTGGAGGCATCCACCTCCAAAATGAACCGTCTCTGGGGATCTGGGATGGTCAGAACAGGAGCGTTGGTGAACAATGTTTTGAGGCGCTGGAAGGCGGCTTCGGCCTGAGGATTCCACTGGAACTGGGTCTTGGAAGACGTGAGAGTTCAGAGGAGCAGCAACAGCACTGAAGTCTCTAATAAAACGTCTGTAAAAGTTTGCAAATCCGAGAAACTGTTGCACCTTCTTTCTGTTAGTGGGGGTGGGCCAATCGGCCACCGCACTGACCTTACCAGGGTCCATCTGGATGTGGTCGGCCGATATAATGTAGCCCTGAAAGGACATTGTGTCTGCGTGGAAGTCGCACTTCTCGGCCTTCACATACAGACGGTTAGCTAAGAGCTTCTGCAACACACACTTGACATGATGCTCATGAGACTGTATGTCTGGAGAGAAGATAAGAATGTCATCAAGGTAGACAAAAACACACTCATTGAGAAATTCCCTGAGGACCTCGTTCATAAAAGCTTGGAAGACTGCGGGGGCATTGGTTAACCCGAACGGCATCACCAAATACTCGTAGTGCCCGTTAGGGGGTGTTAAACCCAGTTTTCCACTCATCCCCCTCTCTGATTCTCATTAGATGGTATGCATTCCTTAAGTCTAGTTTAGTGAATACTTTGGCTTTGTGCAACAGTTCAAAAGCAGAAGACATCAAAGGAAGTGGGTAACGATTCTTGATCGTAATCTCGTTTAGGAAGCTGTAATCTATGCAGGGACGAAGTGACCCATCTTTCTTGCCCACAAAGAAAAACCCCGCGCCTGCTGCCGAGGAGGACGGGCGAATAATGCCCGTCCTCAGGGAGGACTCAATGTACTCATCCATCGCCTTCCTCTCGGGGCCGGATATGGAGTACAGTCGCCCCTTGGGAATAGTGGCCCCCGGCAGCAGGTTGATAGCGCAGTCGAAAGGTCGATGAGGAGGTAGGGTGGTGGCCCTGGACTTTTTGAACACCTCCTTCAGTTCATGGTAACATGGTGGAACCTTCGACAGATCGGGATAGTCATCATCATCATTAGAAATCTTTATTTCTTCAGATTTAAGAACATTTATTCCCAAAACCACCCCGATCTTCCCGTAACTCACCCCTTTGTTCACTGGTTCAACAAGACATAATTGTGTGCACTCAACCCCCCATCGTCTGATCTTACCAGATCGCCAATCAATCTGAGGATTGTGTTTCTGCAGCCAAGGGAAACCAAAGACCAAGGGATGTTGAGCTGAGTCAAACAAGTGAAAAGACATTATCTCCACATGGTTAGCATTGAACATGACTTTAACAGGTTCTGTACGATGAGTTATCTCAAGCAACTGACGTCCATCTAAAGCGCTCGCCACAATAGGTTGCAACAAGGGCACAGATTTAACCTTATACGATCGAGCTAGAGTCCAGTCCATGAGACTCTCGTCGGCTCCGGAGTCGATCAAAACCCCCCGAGTCACAATTTGCTGATTCAGAGTGAGGGTGGCCTGTGTCAGAGGTCGAGGAGGTAAGTCCGAAACGGGGAATTGGCTCACCAGTGTCCTCCTTTTCACTGGTGAGCCACCCCTTTTACCGAGCAGTCGGCCAGACGGTGTCCTTGTTGACCGCAGTAAAAGCAGGCTCCGTCCTTCAGGCGGCGCTGTCGCTGCTCCGGAGTCAGCCTGGTTCGTCCTAGCTGCATGGGTTCCTCCGACGGCTGAGAGGACGCTGTTTTCTCCGGCCAGCGATGGACAGGGAACGATGACTTCTTCGGTATGAAGGACCCGGAGGAGCACCCCTGGTGATTGGGAGGACGATCAGCAGCCTGGTGTCTTTCCTTTTCCTTTATCCTGTTATCGACACGAATAGCCCTGGTAATTAATGTCTCTAGATCACTGGGTAACTCAAAAGGTGAAAGTCTGTCCTTTATAGCCTCTGACAACCCATTCATGAATGCATCCACTTGTGCAGGCATATTCCACCCACTGTCTGTTGCAAGGGTTCGGAAGTCAATGGCATAGTCTATCACTGGGCGAGTGTTCTGTTTTAGCTGCAGTAAGACTCGGGAAGCTTCCTTAGCAGAGGAAGTGTGATCAAAAATACTGCTAAATGTTCTTTGGAAGAGGTCTAGATCCTGACAGACTGTGGAGCCCTGAGACCACTCCGCAGTGGCCCATGCCGCGGCTCGTCCCGTCAAATGGGACACAATAAATGCTACCCTGGCCTGGTCTGAGGGGAAGCGTGCAGGGTTATGCTTGAAGTGGAGATCACATTGTACAAGGAATGATCTACAATTCTCCGAGTCTCCAGAGAACTTATCTGGTGAAGCCAGGCGTAGAATCAGCGTGGGGTTCGCAGGCGTGGCCGGAACAGCAGGCGGATGGCCGGCTGAAGGTTCAACGTGAGCCAGTGGAGAAGCTGCCGAGGTTGGGTCGAGACGAGCCGGAACCTGATGGAGTTGTACAGCGAGGTGGTTAATCTGGGTCGTCACTGATGACTGGAACTCGCCTTGTCTATCGTTCAGCTCGCGCACCCCATGACTGACTGAGCGCAGCTGCTCCTCCTGGTGCTGGATCTTAGTGCCCTGGTTGGCAAGGGCTGATTTCCAAATCTTAGAGTCGGCTGAGTCCATATTAAGGCCAGTTCGTTCTGTTATGCTCTGGGGCACACAGGAACTGGACTCAAACGCACGACTCACACACAAGAGTCAATTTGGAGAAAATAAAGGCGTTCTTTAATTTTCACATTAAAGAACACTGCGATTCGAACCAAAAACTCTAAACTTACTCAGCTACCAAAACATTAGTTACAAAAATTACTTACTAGCTATACTACGACCGAGAGCACATGAATCACAATACGAACTGGCACAGGACAAAGGGAGGTGTGGACTATATATACATGAGGTAAGGGCACACAGGTGGAAACAATCAAGGCGGGGCTGACAATTACAATGGCAGGAAGTCAAGGGACCTGAAATGAGAATCTAAACACAGAACATGACACAAGACTAACAGATATGACGGGACATTACAGTTACACTGCGGAGCCACTGAAATTAGCAAGGCATTGAAATTGACAAGGCATTGAAATTGACAAGGCATTGATATTGACAATTGACAAGGCATTGAAATTGACAAGGCATTGAAATTGACAAGGCATTGAAATTGACAAGGCATTGAAATTGATAAGGCACTGAAATTGACAAGGCATTGAGATTGATAAGGCACTGAAATTGACAATTGACAAGGCATTGAAATTGACAAATCATGGAAATTGACAAGGCATTGAGATTGATAAGGCACTGAAATTGACAAATCATGGAAATTGACAAGGCTTGACATAGACAAGGGCTTGACATAGATAACGTATTGAAATTGATAAGGTATTGAAATTGACAAGGCAATTTCTCTCCTCTCCTCTCCTCTCCTCTCCTCCTCTCCTCTCCTCTCCTCTCCTCTCCTCTCCTCTCCTCTCCTCTCCTCTCCTCTCCTCTCCTCTCCTCTCCTCTCCTCTCCTCTCCTCTCCTCTCCTCTCCTCTCCTCTCCTCCACGCGGGTCACGGGGAGAACATACAAACTCCGTACAGATAGCACCCATAGTCGGGATGGAACCCGGGTCTCTGGCGCTGTGAGGCCACAACTCTATCGCTGCGCCACCGAGCCGCCCACAGCAATATCAGTGACATGGAAATGCAGGGAATGGAGGGCTATGGATCACATAGAAACATAGAAACACAGGTGCAGGAGCAGGCCATTCGGCTCTTCGAGCCAGCACCACCATTCAATATGATCACGGCTGATCATCTAAAATCAGTTCCCCCGTTCCTGCTTTTTCCGCATTCCCCTGATTCCATTCGCCCTTAGATCTATATCTAACTCTCTCTTGAATACATCCAGTGAATTGGCCTCCACTGCCTTCTGTGGCAGAGAATTCCACAGATTCACAACTCACTGGGTGAAAAAATCTTTCCTCATCTCGGTCCTAAATGGCCGACCCCTTATTCTTGAACTGTGGCCCCTGGTTCTGGACTCCCCCAACATCGGGAACTTTTTTCCTGCATCTAGCTTGACCAATCCCAGGGATGGTGGCGCCACCCGGTGGATTCCCCCTCATGATTCTAAACTCCAGCGAGTGCAGGCCCAGTGCCGACAAACGCTCATCGTATGTGAACCCAACCATTCGTGGGATCGTTCTCCTAAACCTCCTCTGGGCCCTCTCTGTGCACTGGATTTGGGCAGGAGAAGCAGTTAGCATCTGCTGTGGGTTCTGTGGTGTAACGGTGAGCACTCTGGACTCTGAATCCAGCGATCCCGGTTCGAATCTCGGTGGAGCCTCAAGAGTTTAGTTTAGTTTCAGTTGAGCTCAGAGGCTCTACACAGAATTAGGCCCTTCAGCCCACCAGGTCCAGACCGACCAGCGAACCCCGTACACGAACACTACCCTACACACGAGGGACAACTTACAGCTTTAACAGTTTATTAGCCTGTCCAATCCTTTAAGGATTTTATTTGTTTCTATAAGTTCCCCTCTCATCCTTCTAAACTCCAGTGAATACAAGCCCAGTTGATCCATTCTTTCATCATATGACAGTCCCGCCATCCCGGGAATTAACCTGGTGAACCTACGCTGCACTACCTCAATAGCAAGAATGTCCTTCCTCAAACTAGGAGACGTAAACTGCACGCAATACTCCAGGTGCGGTCTCACCAGGGCCCTGTACAACTGCAGTAGGACCTCCTTGCTCCTAAACTCGACTCCTCTCGCTACGAAGGCCAACATGCCATGAGCTTTCTTCACTGCCTGCTGTACCTGCACGCTAACTCTCAGTGACTGATGTACAAGGATGCCCAAGGTAGCACCTCCCCTTGTCCCCTTCACTCTGCGCTAATGTGTCTTTGTTCTTCTCCCCGCAGGTCCTCCAGCAGTTGACTCCGGAGATCACCGGTCAGATGGATGCCATTTTGGGAAACAGGCCTTTGGAAAGGAGAGACTCCTGGACCAAGGGCATGATGGGAAGGTGCTTCCACTGACCCCTCTTCCCCAACACTAACTTGGGCGGTCACGATGGCACAGCGGTAGAGTTGCTGTCTTACAGCGAATGCAGTAAGAACGCCCGGGCTCGAAGATGACCATGACTCCACTTTCAATCTTATTATTTCGGCCACTGATTGGGATCGCCGCCAGCCGCGGTGTACATGATGGCCAAGGTTGAAGTCATGACTTGCGCTTGACTTGGGTTTAAGTGAGGGGGGAGTTGTTGCACAGATCGTCGGCCTCACTCTCTCATAGAAACATAGAAACATAGAAAATAGGTGCAGGAGTAGGCCATTCGGCTCTTCGAGCCTGCACTGCCATTCAATATGATCATGGCGGATCATCCAGCTCAGTAGCCTGTACCTGACTTCTCTCCATACCCCCTGATCCCTTTAGCAAAAAGGGCCACATCTAACTCCCTCTTAAATATAGCCAATGAACTGGCCTCAACTACCTTCTGTGGCAGAGAATTCCACAGACTCACCACTCTCTGTGTGAAGAAATGTTTTCTCATCTCGGTCCTAAAAGACTTCCCCCTTATCCTTAAGCTGTGACCCCTGGTTCTGGACTCCCCCAACATCGGGAACAATCTTCCCGTGTCTAGCCTCTCCAACCCCTTAAGAATGTTATATGTTTCTATATATGTTTCTATTATATGTTTCTCTCGTCCCGGCCTATCGGGTTCCAGCAGCAAGACATAGTCGAGACGGTTGGGGACAGCTCAGGATGCAGAGGATGGTCAGAAGTGTCCTACGTATCGCACTCTGCCCTGTTTGCGCTCCACGGCGATTTGCTGGGATCGTCTTTCTGTCTCTCTTGTCCACTTTGCTGTTGTAACGCTGTAAATTTCCCCGGTGTGGGACGAATAAAGGAATATATTTTTATTATTATTATTATTATCCCTTGTGATATAAAGATTCTGCCCATATATATATTCTTAAAAGTTAAAGATTCTGCCCACTGATCGATCATGTAGTATTTTTATCATTAAAAGTTAAAGGCTGACAATGTACTGTGTTTTTGAAATTAAAAGTTAAAGGTTCTGCACGCTGATAATGTTGTAATGTTTTTTTTTTATTAAGAGTTAAAAATTCTGCAGACCGACAATAAAAACATATCTTTTTGAAATTAAAATTTAAAGACTCTGCAGACTAACAATAACAGTGTTAATGAAATAGTGTTTTTGTGAAATTAGATGTTTAAGATTCTGCAGTGTTTTGGAAACTAAAATGTAAAGACTGCAGACTGACAATACAATAATAATCAAAAACCCTAATGCACACTATATGTGAAGAGGTTTCTCTCCATAGCTGGGAGAACCTTTTTTTTACATCAAAAAATACTTTATTCAAGTAATAAATATTTGCTTACAGAACATCTTCTTTTTTAACAAACCCATCCGACATTTCTGGAGGTTACACATTCGATACAGGCATTCACTTCCAAATTTACAGACATTTACCCAGTATCCCTTATTTGGAGGGGCGTCTCTCTCCACCACACACTGCTCCCCATGTCCAGCAGCGGAAGGACCCTAGACTGTGGTCCTCCTACAGGGCCTTGGCGTTGGCTGCACCGAACTTCAGAGCGTCCCTCAGCACGTACTCCTGCAGTCTGCAGCGGGCCCAGTCAGCAACATTCCCCGACGGACAGCTCGCTCCGCTGGGAGGTCACCAAGGATCGGGCAGACCAAAGAGCGTCTTTCACCGAGTTGATGACCTTCCAGCAGCACTCGATGT
Organism: Rhinoraja longicauda; assembly: GCF_053455715.1. NCBI lineage: Eukaryota > Metazoa > Chordata > Chondrichthyes > Rajiformes > Arhynchobatidae > Rhinoraja > Rhinoraja longicauda. The sequence goes on from NC_135986.1 coordinate 11,358,802, forward strand.
CAGTCAGTCTCTGAATGCGTGAGCCATTGCATGTTCGTTTTCTTAGTACCTGCACTGATGTACAGCACTTTGGTCAACGTGGGTTGTTTTTAAATGTGGTATACAAATAAAATTGACTTGACTCTGTGACAGGAGCTGTAAGAAAATAACTGCAGATGCTGGTACAAATCGAAGGCATTTATTCACAAAATGCTGGAGTAACTCCTCAGCGGGTCAGGCAGCATCTTAGAAGAGACCCGAAACGTCACCCATTCCTTCTCTCCAAATTTGAGGAAGGATATTCTTGCTATGGAGGGCGTGCAGCGTAGGTTCACTAGATTAATTCCCGGAATGGCGGGACTGTCGTATGTTGAAAGGCTGGAGCGATTGGGCTTGTATACACTGGAATTTAGAAGGATGAGGGGGGATCTTATTGAAACATATAAGATAATTAGGGGATTGGACACATTAGAGACACATTAGAGGCAGATAACATGTTCCCAATGTTGGGGGAGTCCAGAACAAGGGGCCACAGTTTGAGAATAAGGGGTAGGCCATTTAGAACGGAGATGAGGAAGAACTTTTTCAGTCAGAGGGTGGTGAAGGTGTGGAATTCTCTGCCTCAGAAGGCAGTGGAGGCCAGTTCGTTGGATGCTTTCAAGAGAGAGCTGGATAGAGCTCTTAAGGATAGGGGGTATGGAGAGAAGGCAGGAACGGGGTACTGATTGATGGTGATCAGCCATGATCGCATTGAATGGCGGTGCTGGCACGAAGGGCTGAATGGCCTACTCCTGCACCTATTGTCTATTGTCTATTGAGATGCTGCCTGTCCTGCTGAGGAGTTACTCCAGCATTTTGTGAATAAATACCTTCGATTTGGTACCAGCATCCGCAGTTATTTCCTTACAGCTCCTGTCACAGAGTCAAGTCAATTTTATTTGTATATACCAACCACATTTAGGAGCTTCTCGGAATAAATCATGACCAGGGTGGACCCCTCTGTGTGGGATATGTAGAAACGGGGCTTGGAAATGCGGCGTCACCCTGGGTGAAAGGTGTAGCGGCGGAGCTTGGCTTCTCGGAATAAATGGACCTCTACTTTTCCCTTCTCTTGGCAATGCACCACTCTATGTGAAGAGCACATAGCAGCCCTGCAGGAGGAGCTAATGGGGTGTTGGTTCTGTCTTTATATTGTAAACCAGGGGAGAGCGCGAACGCAGTCCCCCACTACCACAAATTTTGCAGTCGAGTATCCCGCATTTGGGGACATCGCAGGCGTCAGCACACCCGAAGTGCAATGGGATAGCCTCGTCCTGGGAAAACCTCCTGAGTGATCAAGGTATCTCCCCTGCCAGGTAAGTATGCTCATTTCTCGCAGCGACGCGCAGCCCAAGCTCTGCCGCTACTCCTTTAACCCAGGGTGACGCCGCATTTCCAAGCCCCATTTACACATATTCCACACGGATCCATTAACAAAACACCCGCTTTCACGCTTCGCTTCCGCCGCCTTTGATCGGCGACCACAGTTGTGAGGGTCGCCCGTCCCGCTCCTCATTTGCATATCTTCCTAACATGGCGGCGGCGCCCGCTATTGGTCGGCTGAGCTGCCGCCTCTGGTTGGGCCATAAGGTGTCGCTGTGGGGCGGCCAAGCGGAGAAAGCCAGGCTGCAAACCTGAAACAAAAACCCGGGACATGCAGGAAGAACCCAGGCAGTCAGGCAGCATCTGCGGAAAGAGAAACTAAAGTCAATGTCTCGGCTCAGGGGGCCCTTTCTCAGAACAGACCGAAGCTTTGACTGCGGTCCCTCAGATGCGGCTTGGGTGACTTATGGTGATGAATCTGTGGAATTCATTGCCACAGACAGTGGGCACTTTTAAGGTGGAGATTGATAGATTCTTGATTAGCTCAGGTATCAAAGGTTACGGGGAGAAGGCAGTAGAATGAGGGTGTGAGGGAAAGATAGATCAGCCATGTGGAGTAGACTCGATGGGCCGAATGTTCCTATGTTTTATGAACTTATGGACTTTAGTTTAGTTGTGACATACAGTGCCCTTCGGCCCACCGACTCCGCACCGACCAGCGATCCCTGCACACTAACACTATCGTACACACACTAGGGACAATTTACTTTGCTACCAAACCAATTAACCTAGAAACAGTGTAGGAAGGAACTGCAGATGATGGTTTAAACCGAAGAAAGACACAAAAAGCTGGAGTAATCTCTGGAGAGAAGGAATGGGTGATGTTTCGGGTCAAGGCCCTTCTTCAGACTGGTTAGGGATAAGGGAAATGAGAGATAGAGATGATGATGATATAGAGAGATAAAGAACAGTGTGTAGATGTGCAAAAAAGTAACGATGATAAAGGAAACGGGCCATTGTGGGCTGTTTGTTGGGTGCGAACGAGAAGCTGGTGCGACTTGGGTGGGAGAGGGAATGCCAGGGCTACCTGATGTGAGATAAATCAATATTCATACCACTGGGCTGTAAGCTGCCCAAGCGAAAAATTAGCCTGGTAGTTTAGTTTAGAGATACAGCGCGGAAACAGGCCCACTGAGTCTGCACCGTCCCCACATCCCTGCACACCAACACTATCCTACACACGCACAAGCACACACGCACACGCACACGCACACACACACACACACACACACACACGCACACGCACACACACACACGACGGACAATTTTACATTTTATACCAAGCCAATTCCAAGTCTTTGGAGTGTGGGAGGAAACTAGAGTTGTCACAGAGAGAACGTGCAAACTCCGTACAGACAGCACCCGCGGTCAGGATGGAACCGGCCGATCTCTGGCGCTGTGAGGCAGCAGCTCTACCCGCTGTACCACCGTGCCGCCCCACAACACAATCAGTAGTTCATATTAAAATCTAACGATAGCTAATAATCCAATCTGTGGATAGTTTAGAGTTTACACGTGTGTGTGTGTGTGTGTGTGTGTGTGTGTGTGTGTGTAGTCTGTTCAAAATTGTTTTTCACGGTATCTCCACGATGATATCAGAAGGTACACGCTGAATATTGATTTGGTCTTCAACGTGGTCTCTGGAGATGAGACGTTCGCGGTGGCAGTGGTGGCAACGGTTGACATACTGGTCACGTTAGTGAGTTAAGGGCCTGTCCCACGTAGGCCATTTTAAGGCGACTGCCGGCGACTAGGCCGAACGTTCGCCGGGGTGTCGCGGGCATGATCGCGAGGAGTCTTCAATGAATCGTAGTGGATCTCGGCGCGTCGCGGAAAAAAATTCCAGATAGGGCGGCACGGTAGCACAGCGGTAGAGTTGCTGCTTTACAGCGAATGCAGCGCCGGAGACTCAGGTTCGATCCTGACTACGGGTGCTGCACTGTAAGGAGTTTGTACGTTCTCCCCGTGACCTGCGTGGGTTTTCTCCGAGATCTTCGGTTTCCTCCCACACTCCAAAGACGTACAGGTATGTAGGTTAATTGGCTGGGTAAATGTAAAAATTGTCCCTAGTGGGTGTAGGATAGTGTTAATGTACGGGGATCGCTGGGCGGCACGGACTTGGTGGGCCGAAAAGGCCTGTTTCCGGCTGTATATATATGATATGATATGATATGATATGATATAGAAATTTCTTGGCGCCAGCTGGCTTGTGGCCAGGTACCGTAGCTTATTGCGGGCGCTGTCGAACGCTGTCCCCAGGATTGCTAGGTTGTCGCAGATGCATTTAGAAGCACGTAATATTAAATTAAGAAAAGACATTTGAAGATACCAGAAGATAGTTTTGTTTAACCGATTTATTTACCGTTGGGACATTTGACAGGTAGATTGGAGGCGACAGTTTGGCGGTCAGGTAAGTGTGGGAATATCGCGATGTTTCCGAAGACGGTGTAATCTCTTAGCCAGGTGCTGGTTTCACAAAAAAAGTGACTTGTATCGACCTGACTCGGCATTGTCGTGGTCATTGTCGTGGTCATTGTCGTGGTCATTGTCGTGGTCACTGTCGTGGTCATTGTGGTCATTGTCGTGGTTATTGTCGTGGTCATTGTCATGGTCATTGTCATCGTCGTAGTCATTGTCGTGGTGATTGTCGCGGTCAGATTGTCGTGGTGATTGTCGCGGTCATTGTGGTGGTCATTGTGGTCATTGTCGTGGTCATTGTGGTCATTATCATATCATATATATACAGCCGGAAACAGGCCCTTTCGGCCCACCAAGTCCGCGCCGCCCAGCGATCCCCGCACACTAACACTATCCTACACCCACTAGCGACAATTTTTACATTTACCCAGCCAATTAACCTACATACCTGTACGTCTTTGGTGTGTGGGAGGAAACCGAAGATCTCGGAGAGAACCCACGCAGGTCACGGGGAGAACGTACAAACTCCTTACAGTGCAGCACCCGTAGTCAGGATCGAACCTGAGTCTCCGGCGCTGCATTCGCTGTAAAGCAGCAACTCTACCGCTGCGCTACCGTGCCATTGTGGTCATTGTGGTGGTCATTGTTGTGGTCATTGTCATGGTCATTGTGGGCATTGTCGTGGTCATTGTGGTGGTCATTGTCGTGTCGTGGTCATTGTCGTGGTCATTATGGTCATTGTCGTGGTCATTGTTGTGTCGTGGTCATTGTCGTGGTCATTGTGGTGGTCATTGTCGTGGTCATTGTGGTCATTGTCGTGGTCATTGTGGTGGTCATTGTGGTGGTCATTGTCGTGTAGTGGTCATTGTTGTGGTCATTGTGGTGGTCATTGTCGTGTCGTGGTCATTGTGGTGGTCATTGTCGTGTCGTGGTCATTGTGGTGGTCATTGTCGTGTCGTGGTCATTGTGGTGGTCATTGTGGTGGTCATTGTGGTGGTCATTGTCGTGTCGTGGTCATTGTCTTGGTCATTGTGGTGGTCATTGTGGTGGTCATTGTGGTGGTCATTGTCGTGTCGTGGTCATTGTCGTGTCGTGGTCATTGTGGTGGTCATTGTCGTGTCGTGGTCATTGTCGTGGTCATTGTGGTCACTGTCGTGGTCATTGTCGTGGTCATTGTGGTCATTGTCGTGGTCATTGTGGTCATTGTCGTGGTCATTGTCATGGTCATTGTGGTCATTGTCGGAGAGTAAAATAAAAATATGCCGATCTGCTATGATTTTGACAGTCGCCAGCAGTCGCCTAAAAAAATCGCATAACTGGGACAGGCCCTTAAGTGTGTAGCAAGGAACTGCAGACGCTGGTTTAACCCGAAGATAGACACAGAAACCTGGAGTAACTCAGCGAGTCAGGCAGCATCTCTGGAGAGAAGGAATGGGTGACGTTTCGGGTCGAGACCCTTCTTCGGACTGCAATCTGAGGAAGGGTCTCGACCCAAAATGTCACCCATTCCTTCTCTCTCTGCTCAATCCGTCTTAACCGACCTGATCTCCCAGTGGTTCAGCACATCAACTCCCCCTCCCATTCCCAATCTGACCTTTCTGGCCTGGGCCTCCTCCATTGTCAGAGTTAGGCCCAGCGCAAATTGGAGGAACAGCACCTCATATTTCGCCTGGGTAATTTACACCTCAGCGGTATGAACATTGATTTCTCTAACTTCAGATAGTCCCTACTTTCCCTCTCTATCCCCTCCTCCTTCCCAGTTCTCCCACCAGTCTTACTGTCTCCGACTACATTCTATCTTTGTCCCTCCCCTGACATCAGTCTGAAGAAGGGTCTCGACTCGAAACGTCACCCATTCCTTCTCTCCGGAGGTGCAGCCTGACCTGCTGAGTTACTCCAGCATTTTGTGTACATGTTGGTTAGTAAACTCTGATTCTCTGTAGTCCAAGGCCCACTGTATTGAGTTTATTATCTAAACTTTGCAACAACAAAATAAACATGCTGTTCTCCATCTTGAACATAGAACGTGGCTGTGGAGAGGATGTTTCCATTAGTGGGAGAGTCTAGGACCAGAGGGCACAGCCTCAGAATTAAAGGACGTTCCTTTAGGAAGGAGATGAGGAGGAATTTCTTCAGTCAGAGGGCGGTGAATCTGTGGGATTCATTGCCACAGACGGCTGTGGAGGCCACAAGTCAGTGGATATTTTTAAGGCAGAGATAGATAGATTCTTGATTAGTACGGGTGTCAGAGGTTATGGGGAGAAGGCAGGAGAATGGGGTTAGGAGGGAGAGATAGATCAGCCGTGATTGAATGGCGGAGTAGACTTGATGGGCTGAATGGCATGATTCTGCTCCTATCCCTTATGACTTTGTGCTGTTCTCAGGAGCAGAGCCACTGTCTCTCTCTCAGCACCAGAGATCCAGGTTCGATCCTGACCTCTGGCGCTGGTCTGTGTGGAGTTTGCACGTTCTCCCCGAGACTGCGTGGGTTTTCTCCGGGTGCTCCGGTTTCCTCCCTCATCCCAAAGTAAATTGCCCCCTCGTGTGCAGGGGGTGGATGAGAAAGTGGGAGAACATAGAACTGGTGTGCAAACGGGTGGTTGTAGGGGCCAAAGAGGGGGGGGGGGAAGATTTATTAGGAACCCGAGGGGTAACTTTCTTACGAAGGGCGGTGGGTGTATGGAGCGAGCTGCCAGAGGAGGTAGTCGAGACAGGGGCTATTGTGACACTTAGACCGACTACATGGACAGGATGGGTTTGGCGGGATGTGGGCCAAACGCAGGCAGGTGGGACGAGTGTAGATGGGGCCTGTTGGCCGGCGTGGGCAAGTTTGTTTCGATCCTGACCTCGGGGCATGTTGGCCGGCGTGGGCCGAAGGCTTTGTTTCGGTCCTGACCTCGGGCACTGTTTGTACGTGGAGTTTGTACCTTCTCCCCGTGACCGCGTGGGCTTCTTCTGGGTGCTCGGGTTTCCTGCAACACTCCAAAGACTCATGGTGATTGAGATTGATGCGCGGAAGTCTTGGACGTGGCGGGCGGTGAAACATAGAAACATAGAAACATAGAAAATAGGTGCAGGAGTAGCCCATTCGGCCCTTCGAGCCTGCACCGCCATTCAGTATGATCGTGGCTGATCATCCAGCTCAGTATCCCGTACCTGCCTTCTCTCCATACCCCCTGATCCCTTTAGCCACAAGGGCCACATCTAACTCCCTCTTAAATATAGCCAATGAACTGGCCTCAACTACCTTCTGTGGCAGAGAATTCCAGACTCACCACTCTGTGTGAAGAAATGTTTTCTCATCTCAGTCCTAAAAGACTTCCCCCTTATCCTTAAGCTGTGACCCCTGGTTCTGGACTTCCCCAACATCGGGAACAATCTTCCCGCATCTAGCCTCTCCAACCCCTTAAGAATTTTATATGTTTCTATAAGATCCCCCCTCAGTCTTCTAAATTCCAGCGAGTACAAGCCTAGTCTATCCACTCTTTCTTCATATGAAAGTCCTGCCATCCCAGGGATCAATCTGGCGAACCTTCTCTGTAGTATAAGAAAATAACTGCAGATGCTGGTACAAATCGAAGGTATTTATTCACAAAATGCTGGAGTAACTCAGCAGGTCAGGCAGCATCTCGGGAGAGAAGGAATGGGTGACGTTTCGGGACCCGAAACGTCACCCATTCCTTCTCTCCCGAGATGCTGCCTGACCTGCTGAGTTACTCCAGCATTTTGTGAATAAGAACCTTCTCTGTACTCCCTCTAAGGCTAGAATGTCTTTCCTCAGATTAGGGGACCAAAAAAGTTCGGTGTACTTGACTAGTTGGCCACTTGCCTTTGCTGATCTCTCTCCCTCCCCCCCCCCCCAGCTCTGATTTGACTTTGAGTCTTGTGTCCTGAGTGCTCCCCGTCACAACAGGGCACTGCAGCGACTCGGCCTGCATCTCCAACTGACCCATGGGTCCCTGGATGGCTTCTGGCTGCCTGACCTCGCTGGTGATCTCCTCACCCTGCAGTTTGCTCGTGACTACCAATGGACAATGGAACTGTCTGCACCCTGGCTGTTTCTGTCTCATCACCGGCCGTTGTTCATCGGGTAATGTACAAGATAGAACAATACAGCTGGTTTAATCTATTGTCACGTGTACTGAGGTACAGTGAAAAGCTTTTGCGTGCCAACCAGCCAGCGGAAGACAATACATGATTACAATCGAGCCTTGTATAGATGCATAAGAGTGATGCAGTGTGGAAACAGGCCCTTCGGCCCAACTTGCCCACATGTCCCAACTACACTCGTCCCACCTGCCTGTGCTTGGTCCATATCCCTCCAAACTTGTCCTACCTGTCTAACTGTTTCTTAAACGTTGGGATAGTCCCAGCCTCAACTACCTTCTCCAGCAGCTCGTTCCATACACCCACCACCCTTTGTATGGAAAAAGTTACCCCTCGGATTCCTATTAAATCTTTTCCACTTCACCTATGTCCTCTGGTCCTCGATTTTCCCCTACTCCAAGCACGAGATTCTGTGCATCATAAGGGAATAACGTTTAGTGCAAGGTGAAGTCCAATCAAGGATAGTCTGAGGGGGTCACCAAAGAGGTAGATAGTAGTTCAGCACTGCTCTCTGGTTGTGGTGGGATGGTTCAGTTGCCTGATAACAGCCGGGAAGAAACTGTCCCTGAATCTGGAGGTGTGCGTGTTCACCTCAAAGGGCCGAATGGCCTCCACCTGTACCTATTGACTAAAGTCAGCCGTCATCCTCCGCCTGTTCCACCGTTGAGATCTTGGTTTGATCGCTCTTTGTCAGAGGCCTCCCCCTCGACCTTACCACCATGGGTGATCCGACCAGGAGGGTAGCTCCAGACAGCATCGATCTCAGGACCACACAAGCTTCTCCACCACGACAAGGTGACAATTCACGGAGAAGGGCGCAGCGGGTGGAGCTGCTGCCTCGTTGTGGCAGAGACACTGGTTCGATCCCGACCACGGGCGCTGTCTGTACGGAGTTTGTATATTCTCCCTGTGACCTGAGTGGGGTTTCTCCGGGTGCTCCGGTTTCCTCCCACACTCCAAAGACGTGCAGGTCTGTAGGTTAATTGGTATAAATTTAAATTGTCGTGTGTGTGTGTGTGTGTGTGTGTGTGTGTGTGTGTGTGTGTGTGTGTGTGTGTGTGTGTGTGTGTGTGTGTGTGTGTGTGTGTGTGTGTGTGTGTGTGTGTGTGTGGGTGTGTGTGTGTGTAGGATAGTGTTAGTCAAGAATCTATCATGGCTGTGCAAAAAAAAATCACTCTTGGCCTCCACAGCCTTCTGTGGCAACGAATTCCACAGATTCACCACCCTCTGACTAAAGAAATTTCGCTTCTCTTTCCTAAAAGAACGCTCTTTAACTCTAAGGCTGTGACCTCTAGTCCTAGACTCTCCCACTAGTGGAAACATCTTCATTATCATCTAGATAATCCTTTACTGCCTCTGTACCATTTATCAGGTACATAGATCAGGTTTTGTAGATGAGGGGTGATCTTGCAGGTTTAGTTTAGAGACACAGCGCGGAAACAGGCCCTTTCGGCCCACCGGGTCCGCGCCGCCCAGCGATCCCCGCACATTAACACTATCCTACACCCACTAGGAACAATTTTTACATTTACCAAGGCAAGTAACCTACATACCTGCACGTCTTTGGAGTGTGGAAGGAAACCGAAGATCTCTGGAGAAAACCCACGCAGGTCACGGGGAGAACGTGCAAACTCCGCACAGACGGCGCCCGTAGTCGGGATGGAACCCGGGTCTCCGGCGCTGCATTCGTTGTAAGGCAGCAACTCTACCGCTGCGCCACCGTGCTGCCTGGTAACATCACAAGGCGAAGACAAAGCATGATTGCAGAAAAGAGAAATCTAGAATCAGAAGATATAGGTTTGAGGAAACTAGGTGCAGGAGTAGGCCATTCAGCCCTTCGAGCCAGCACTGCCAGTCAACTCCCTAGTATTTCTACTCCCTAGCGTTTGAGGCCCTCTGAGGGGGCGCTGTGAACTGTTTATGTCTGTGCTGTTATGTTCGTGTGCCATTGAATGTTCGTTCTTAGAACCTGAACTGATGTACAGCACTTTGGTCAACGTGGGTTGTTTTTAAATCAGCTATACAAATAAAATTGACATGACTTGACTTGACTTGAATATGATCACGGCTGATCATCCAAAATCAGTACCCCGTTCCTGCTTTCTCCCCATATCCCTTGATTCCATTAGCCCCAAGAGCTCTATCTAACTCTGTCTCTTGAAAACATCCAGTGAATCGGCCTCCACTGCCCTCTGCCGCAGAGAATCCCACAGATTCACAACTCTCTGGGTGGAAAAAGTTTTTCCTCATCTCAGTCCCAAAATGGCCGACCTGTTATTCTTAAGGAGAGATAGGAATGATTTCATGTAAAAGCTGGCTTTGACTGAGTGGTCTTGCCGTGGTCGAATGGCTGGGTGGCTCGGAATAATCCGGAACAGATGGTAGCCGTGGGCAATGGGTATCTAGCTGCTGTTGCAGGCTCTGCCCTCCCTCCCTCCCTCCCTCCCTCCCTCCCTGCCCACGGCGACTGGTGCCAGGAGCTCAGTGTTAATTGTCTGTCGTTTAACGCACCTGTGTGGTTACATGACACTGGAGGGTCATGTTACTGCCTTTGTGAGACCTCAGTTATCCCCCCTGAACCACACTCCAAGAGGGGAGAGAATTTCCTTTTTAGTTTAGAGATGCAGATTCGGCCCACCGAGTCCGCACTGACCAGTGATCTCCCACTCACACTGGTTTAGGTTAGAGACACAAAGCGGAAACAGGCCCTTCGGCCCATCGAGTCCGTGCCGACGAGTGATCGCCCGTTCACACTAGTTTAGGTAGAGATACAGAGCGAAAACAGGCCCTTCGGCCCACCGACTCCACGCCGACCAGCGATCACCCACTCACACTAGCTTAGGTTAGAGACACAGAGCGAAAACAGGCCCTTCGGCCCACCGACTCCACACCGACCAGCTCACACTAGTTTAGCTTGGTGATAGAGCGCGGAAACAGGCCCTTCGGCCCATCGAGTCCACGCCGACCAGCAATCCCCACAACACTAACACTATCCTACACACACCAGGGACAATTAGGCACGTCTTTGGAGTGTGGGAGGAAACCAGAGCACCCAGAGAAAACCCACGCAGGTCACGGGGAGAACATACAAATTCCGTACAGACAGCGCCCGTAGTCGGGATGGAACCCGGGTCTCTGGCGCCGTGAGGCAGCAGCTCTACCCGCCGCGCCACCGTGACGCCCAGTTCTTGATTCCAATACTCTGGGTAAAAGACAGTGCATTTACTCAGGTGTGAGGATGATCCTCAATGCTGCCACTCTCTGGAAAGGAACGGTCCTGAATTCTTATGTGGGAAGGAACTGCAGATGCTGGTTTAAACCAAAGAAAGACACAAAGTGCTGGGCATGCAGGTGCAGCAGGCAGTGAAGAAAGCCAATGGTATGTTGGCATTCATAGCGAGGGGATTTGAGTATAGGAGCAGGGAGGTTCTGCTGCAGTTGTACAGGGCATTGGTGAGACCACACCTGGAGTATTGCGTACAGTTTTGGTCTCCTAATCTGAGGAAAGACATTCTTGCCTTAGAGGGAGTACAGAGAAGGTTCACCAGATTGATCCCTGGGATGGCAGGACTTTCATATGAAGAAAGACTGGATAGACTCGGCTTGTACTCGCTGGAATTTAGAAGATTGAGGGGGGATCTTATAGAAACGTACAAATTTCTTAAGGGGTTGGACAGGCTAGATGCAGGAAGATTGTTCCGGATGTTGGGGAAGTCCAGAACAAGGGGTCACAGTTTAAGGATAAGGGGGTGTAGGGGTTTCGTTCCCTTTGTTCCACTTCGGGCCCAACTGCCCGAGTGATTCTCCCCCTTGTTGATGGGTCAAATGGCCACCCCGGCCACCACTCCACTCGAGCGGTTCCCAAGAGAGAATACAAAAGGGAGAGTGGGCGTTTCGAGGCCCCCGGATTCCCCTGGGTTCTAGACCTCGGAATTATGGTGGGATATGATAAAAGGTTGACTTGACCAGAGCGTGCTGATGAGAGAAAACACAAACCCAGATGGACTCAAAGCGAGTCTAAAATTTACAGGCTTTATTAAACAAATTGAAAATCGAATCTCACCAATACTACATAATACTTGACTAAACTTATGCTTTAAAGTAAGACTATGGAAAGAAAATTATCGGGCATGTCGTAAAAAAACTTACTTTACACAATTTAATTACAAATACACCCCCCCCCCCCCCCCCCCCCCCCTCTCTTTCTTCTCTCAACCTCTATCCTATTTCGGGAACTTCACCAGGTCGTCTGGGGTACTTACAGCTAGATCGGTGCAGGGTCAGGAGCCGTCCAACAGAGCAGCCGAAAACAAAGAAGGGGCCTCTTCTCTTGCTTGCCTGCACCCCGTTTCTACCCGAGAGTTTCTCCCTCGACTAACTCCCAGGTGATCCTCTGGACAAAAGGGTCTTTCGATGATTGCCAGTTTCGATCTGGCATGAACGATAGGCTTCCGATGATAATGGGTTTGCTGATGTCACGATGCATCGGCCTAATCGTTATCCCATCACCTGGATGGGCTCCCATTGTCCCGATGGATGGGCCATTTACGATGATGATTGTCTTGCTGCTGGGCTATTCACCCCCGTCTGTTGGGCTCCGTTCCTTCCTTTGTCCTTCCAAGGTAATCTCGTTGTCTCTGTCCCGGCCTTTCCTGTTCTCACCAATCGCACAGTCATGTGGCTGCCCAGGCCCACAGACAGGCTTTGAACTTGTTCTTCCTTTGTGATCCCTTGGGGGGAGGGTTTGTGTTTTTGCAGCCAGCATGTCCGTTTAAACAAATGTCCAGGTCCTTATCCCCCAGTTCTTCCATAATTTTGGAGGATTTGCCCCAATAACTTACAACACTGTGAGTTTATGACTCTCTAACATGGAATAGTTACAAAGTATGTATAAATAACCAGGCCCTTCGGCCCAAAACGCCCGTGGCGAACACGATGCCAAATTAATCTAATCTCCTCTGCCCGCACATGACCCATATCCCTCCATTCTCTGCATATCCACGCGCCTGTCCAAAAGCCTCTTAAACACCAATGTGGTATCTGCCTCCACCACCACCCCAGACCCCCCCCCCCACCACCCTCTGTGTGAAACAAAACCTGCCCCAAACATCTTCTTTAAACTTTACTTCTCTCAGGTTCCATCCCGACTACGGGCGCCGTCTGTACGGAGTTTGTACGTTCTCCCCGTGACCTGCGTGGGTTGTTTTCCCGAGATCTTCGGTTTCCTCCCACACTCCAAAGACGTGCAGGTTTGTAGGTTACCTGGTTTGGAGTGAATGTAAAAATTGTCCCCAGTGTGCGTAGAATAGTGTTAGTGTTCGGGGATCGCTGGTCGGCGCGGACTCGGTGGGCCGAAGGGGCTGTTTCCACGCTGTATTTCTAAAACTAAAAATGAAATTAGATGTTCGAAGGACTCGGAGAGTTGAGTAAGATCTGTGAGGGATTTTGTAAGTTGAAAAATAATTTTATCCAGAATAAAAAATATATACATATGGCAACACTTGATAACAACATTTAAAGGGCATTTGGACAGGTACATGTATAGGACAGGTTTGGAGGGATATGGGCCAAACGTGGGCAGGTGGGACTAGTGTAGATGGGGCACGTTGGCCGGTGTGGGCAAGTTGGGCCGAAGGGCCTGTGTGACTCTGTGACTTTAAGTAGTTGGTGTTGGAAGCCGAGATGCATCGTTGTATTCCGGCAGGTTTGTATTTCAGGGACGGGGAGAGATGATTGTGAACTTAATTAAACTCTGGGTGGAAAATGCTGACAGTGACAAACCTGACCCTGTGTCTGCTACATCGCCAGTCCGTCAGTCTGTATTGAATATCGAGCATGAGATGTGAATAGGGTTGCCAACTGTCCCGTATTAGCCAGGACATCCTGTATATTGGGCTAAATTGGTTTGTCTGCCCTTCTCCCGTATTAGGCCAGGGGGCCACTGTAGGCCCGGACACTGTAGGCCCGGACACTGTAGGCCCGGACACTGTAGGCCCGAAAGCTGTAGGCCCGGACACTGTAGGCCCGCACACTGTAGGCCCGAACACTGTAGGCCCGGGGGGTGCTGTAGGCCCGGACACTATAGGCCCGGACACTGTAGGCCTGGACACTGTAGGCCCGGGGGCCACTGTAGGCCTGGGAGCCGCTGTAGGCCCGGACACTATAAGCCCGGGCAGTGGAGGCCCGGGCACCGCCTAACGGAGGTTGCGTGGCAACCCGCCTCCCGGCCCGGGCGGCCGCCATTGGTGGAGCGGGAGCACATGGCCGATGGCTGGGTGAGATCACGTGGGGCGCGGGGCGGTGACGTCACCTTTTGTCCCTTAATTGGGAGTGAGATAGTTGGCAACCCTAGATGTGAGAGTCCGGACAAGGTTTACGAGAACGATCCCAGGAATGAGTGAGTTAATCTATGATGAGCGTTTGTCAGCACTGGGCCTGTACTCGCTGGAGTTTAGATGGATGATGGGGGGGGACCTCATTGAAACCTACCGAATAATGAGCGGCCTGGATAGAGTGGGTGTGGAGAGGATGTTTCCACTAGTGGGAGAGTCTAAGACCAGAGGGCACAGCCTCAGAATTAAAGGACGTTCCTTTGGAAGGAGACGAGGAGGAAGGACGTCCTTGCTATTGAGGCAGTGCAGCGTAGGTTCACCAGGTTAATCCCTGGGATGGCAGGACTGTCATATGAGGAAAGATTGTAAAGACTGGGCTTGTATTCACTGGAGTTTAGAAGGATGAGAGGGGATCTTCTAGAGACGTATAAAATTATAAAAGGACTGGACAAGCTAGATGCAGGAAAAATGTTCCCAAATGTCGGAGGAGTCCAGAACCAGGGGCCACACACAGTCTAAGAATAAAGGGGAGGCCATTTAAAACTAAGGTAAGACAAAACATTTCCACCCAGAGAGTTGTGAATTTGTGGAATTCTCTGCCACAGAGGGCAGTGGAGGCCGATTCACTGGATGGATTTAAGAGAGAGTTAGTTAGAGCTCTAGGGGCTAGTGGAATCAAGGGATATGGGGAGAAGGCAGGCACGGGGTATTGATTGTGGATGATCAGCCGCGATCTCAATGAATGGCGGTGCTGGCTCGAAGGGCCGAATGGCCTCCTCCTGCACCTATTTTCTATGTTTCTGTGTTTCTATATCCCTCAATTCCCTGCATGTGCCTGTCTAAAAGCCTCTTGTTCACTGCTAGTGTATCTGTCTCCATCACGACCCCTGGCAGTGCGTTCCAGGCCCCCAATACGCAAATTGACCAGCGTGGAGTTTGAGTTTAGTTTACTGTCACGTGTACCGAGGGTACAGTGAAAAGCTTTTTCGTCGCGTCAGCGGAAAGACAACACACGATTACAATCGAGCCGTCCACAGTGTACAGATACATGATAAGGGAATAACGTTTAGTGCAAGGTAAAGCCCGATCAAAGGTGAACTGCAGATGCTGGTTTACACTGAAGACAGTCACAAAATGATGGAGTAACTCAGCGGGACAGGCAGCATCTCTGGAGAGAAGGAATGGGTGACGTTTCAGGTCGAGACCCCAAACGTCACCCATTCCTTCTCTCCACAGATGCTGCCTGACCCGCTGAGTTACTCCAGCACTTTGTGTCCGTCTTCAAAGATAGTCTGAGGGTCTCCAACGAGTCAGGTAGTGGGTCAGCAACGCTCCCTGGAGGGGAAGGGTGGTTCAGTCGCCTGATGACTGCCGAGAGGAGAAATCAGGGGTGAGCTCGAGAGAGAGAGGGAGGGGGAGAAATAGAAAAGATGTGAGGGAGAGGGGAGAGGTGGAGGGGATTGGGAGAGCAGGCGGAGGGGATGGTGGAGAGGAGAGTGGCATTGGGAGAGAGGGGAAAGGGGAAGGGGGAGAGAGGAGAGGGAGAGAGGGGAATGGGAAAAGAGTGTTTTGGAGAGGGGGAGGGGAGAGAGATGGGGGAGAGGAGAGGAGAGAGAAGATGGGGGAGAGGGGGAGAGGAGAGAGCAGATGGGGGGAGAGGGGGAGAGGAGAGAAGGTGGGGGGGAGAGGGGAGAGAAGGTGGGGAGAGGAGAGAGATGGGGGAGAGGGGGAGAGTAGGTGGGGGGAGAGGAGAGAGAAGGTGGGGGGAGAGGAGAGAAAAGATGGCGGGAGAGGTGAGAAGGTGGGGGGGAGAGGAGAGAAGATGGGGGGAGAGGGGGAGAGGAGGGAAGGTGGGGGGAGAGGGGGAGAGGGGGAATGGGAGAGAGGGGAGAGTGGAGAGAGAGGAGAGTGGAGAGAGGGGAGAGAGAGAGTGGAGAGAGGAGGGGAGAGAGAGGGAAGAGAGAGAGGAGAGGGGGAGATGGGGAGGGGAGAGGGGAGAGGAGGAGAGGGTAGGGGGGGGCAGAGGGTTATTATTAGTGACAGAGTAACCCATCTGTAACTGAGGTAAGGTGAGACTGATGTGTAACAGGGCTGATTGTCAAAACAAACCTTCTACAATTACTCACCGTGTCAGCAGATGTTTAATTGTGTATCTTATTAAGCCGTCTCTTCATTACCTTCAGAGGCAGTTCCTACACTCCACACACACACACACACACACACACACACACACACACACATACACACACACACACATACATAGACTCACACACACACACACACGCACACGCACACACCCCACACACTCACACACACGCACACACCCCACACACACACACACACACACACCCCCACACACACACACACACACACACACACTCACACACACTCACATGCACACACACACACACACACACTCACACACACGCACACACACACACACACACACACACACACACACACACACACACACACACACACACACACACACACACACACACACCCTCAAGGCCAAACCCACCTGCAGTTTAACATTATCAGTGCTAGTGATTATTTTCAGTTTTCATTTTTTAGTTTTAGAGACACAGCGTGGAAACAGGCCCCTCAGCCCACTGAGTCCACGCCGACCAGCGATCCCCGCACACTAGCACTAGCCCACACACACCAGGGACAATTTTTACATTTATACCAAAGCCAATTAACCTACAAACCTGCACGTCTTTGGAGTGTGGGAGGAAACCGAAGGTCTCGGAGAAAACCCACACAGGTCATGGGGAGAAGGTGGGACTAGATGGGGCATGTTGGCCGGTGTGGGACTACTGTAGATGGGGAATGTTGGCCGGTGTGGGAAAGGTGGGACTAGTGTAGATGGGGGATGTTGACCGGTGTGGGCAAGGTGGGACTAGTGTAGATGGGGCATGTAGGCCGGTGTGGGCAAGGCGGAACTAGTGTAGATGGGGCATGTTGGCCGGTGTGGGCAAGGCGGAACTAGTGTAGATGGGGCATGTTGGCCGGTGTGGGCAAGGTGGAATTAGTGTAAATGGGGCATGTTGGCCGGTGTGGACATGGTGGGACTAGTGTAGCTGGGGCATGTTGGCCGGTGTGGGCAAGGTGGAATTAGTGTAAATGGGGCATGTTGGCCGGTGTGGACATGGTGGGACTAGTGTAGATGGGGCATGTTGGTCGGTGTGGGCAGGTGGGACTAGTGTAGCTGAGGCATGTTGGCCGGTGTGGGCAGGTGGGACTAGTGTAGATGGGGCATGTTGGCCGGTGTGGGCAGGTGGGACTAGTGTAGATGGGGCATGTTGGCCGGTGTGGGCAGGTGGGACTGGTGTAGATGGGGCATGTTGGTCGGTGTGGGCAGGTGGGACTGGTGTAGATGGGGCATGTTGGTCGGTGTGGGCAAGGCGGGCTGCTTCCACGATGTATCACTCTAATACGTTAGCAGGAGGGTGAGTGGTGAGATTTGAAGGGTGGGATTGTGAACCGTACACCCCAGAGTGTAAGGTTCTGTGCGACGCTGTGCGGTTGCAGGTTGGTGTGGGCTGGTGTGGCCCTGCCTACAGTTGGGCTCGGGTTTCCGTGTCGGGTGCAGTGGGCTGGACCAGCCAGAGTCAGGAGCAGAGACCGAGCCTACTGTTCTCAGTCTCCCGAACCCTGCAGAGCTCAGCGGTCAGAAAGCCTCCTCCTCCTCCCGCACACTCGGGCGTGCGAGAGCGCGTGAACTCCAGTCCATGCGAGCGTGGCAGCGGTTGTGAGTGAGGCCGGCGGTGGGGGGGTGGGGGGAAGGGGAGGAAGGGGACGTGAGCTCTCGTGAGCAGTGATCTGATCGCGAGTGTGAGCGCGGGCGTGCGAGAACGGAGGGGTGTAACCGCGGGAGACGGCTGAGCGTGCTCCCGCTCTGTTGTGCACGGGTGAGTGTGCGAGAACCGTGCTGGAACGCCTGTGAAGGTGTTGGCGTGCGAGTGGGTGAGTGTGTAAGGCAGCCTTAGTGTGAGCGTGCCAGGCTGGAATGGCGACCGTGTGAGCGGATAAGTGTGAACACGTGTGAGAAACGCGGCGGGGGTTCACGTGGAGGCAGAGCGTTGTGCGGGGGCAGGGGTGCGAGAAAGCCTCAAGGGCCAGTGTGAGTGCACACTGGAGGGCTGGTGTGAGCATGTGCGGGGGATAGTGCGCGAGGGCCATTGTGAGTGTGTGTGAGAGGATGAATGCGGAAGTGTCCGAGGGCTAGTGTGAGAGCACACGGGAGGTCTTGAGTGTGAGCGGTGTGGGGTAGTGGGCTAGGACCAGTGTGTGAGCGTGCACAGCCGGGTGTGACTGAGTGAGGACAAGTGTGTGAGTGCGAGGGCGAGTGTGCGAGGGCTGGTATGAGAGTGCATGGGCAGGTGTGAGTGTGCGAGGGCGAGAACGAGTGTGCGAGGGCTGGAGTGAGTGTGCGAGGACGGGTGTAAGTGTGCGAGGAAGGGTGTGTGAGGACGTGTGTGAGGGCAGGTGTGCGAGGGCTGGTGAGAGCGTGCGACGGCGGGTGTGAGTGTGCGAGTGCAGGTGTGTGAGGGGTGGAGTGAGTGTGTGAAGGCTGGTGTGCGAGGACGTTTGTGAGTGTGCGCGGGCTGGTGTGCGAGGGCGTGTGTGAGTGTGCAAGGGCAGGTGTACGAAGGTTGTGTGCAAGGGTTGGTGTGCGAGGTTTGGTGTGTGAGGGAGGGTGTGCGAGGGAGGGTGTGCGAGGGAGGGTGTGCGAGGGAGGGTGTGCTAGGGTGAGGGTGAGCATGCGAGGCCGGGTGTGCGAGGGTTGTGTGTGAGTGTGGGAGGGCGGGTGTGCGAGTGCGTGTGTGAGCGTGCGAGGGCGGGTGCATGAGGGCGGGTGTGTGAGGGTCTTGTGTGAGTGTGCGAGTGCGGGTGTGCGAGGGCGAGGGTGAGCGTGTGAGGGCGGGTTTGCGAGGGCGGGTGTGAGTGTGCGAGTGTGGTTGCGCGAGGGCAGGTGTGAGTGTGCGAGGGTTGTGTGCGAGGGTCGTGTGTGAGTGTGCGAGGGCGGGTGCATGAGGGCGGGTGTGTGAGGGTCTTGTGTGAGTGTGCGAGGGCGGGTGTGCGAGGGCGAGGGTGAGCGTGTGAGGGCGGGTTTGCGAGGTCGGGTGTGAGTGTGCGAGTGTGGTTGCGCGAGGGCAGGAGTGAGTGTGCGAGGGTTGTGTGTGAGGGTCGTGTGTGAGTGTGCGAGGGCGGTGTGCGAGGGTGAGCGTACGAGGGTGGGTGTGCGAGGGTCGTGTGTGAGTGTTCAAGGGTGGGTGTACGAGGCGTAGGTGAGTGTGCGAGGGCGGGTGTGCTAGGGTGTGGGTGACTGTGCGAGGGCGGGTGTGCGAGGGCAGGTGTGAGTGTGCGAGGGCGGGTGTGCGAGGGCGGGTGTGAGTGTGCGAGGGCGGGTGTGCGAGGCGTGCAGGGCGCACCATGGTGGGGTCCCGGTTGGGAGGGGGTGGGGGAGGTGGGGGCCGGGGGGGCAAGTTCTCGGTGGAGGAGCTCTACGGCCTCAACAAGAACAAGAAGCCCAAATGCTCGGGGCCGCCGGTCAAGCTGGCCAAGGGCCGGGGCGGGTGTACCAGTGACGATGCCGCCCTCTCCGATGAGGCCCGCGACGGCCTCGACCAGCAGTACCTCCAGTCCTTCCTCCGCGAATCCCACCTCTCCCTCGACGACACCGTGGCAACCCAGACCGGCATGGTCTACAGGTGAGGCTGACGTCCATGGTCCGACGCACAGGCCCCACGTCCAAGGCAGAGGCCCCACGTCCAACGCACAGTCCCCACGTCCAATGCACAGGCCTCATCTCCAACACACAGTCCCCACGTCCAATGCACAGGCCCCATCTCCAACACACAGGCCCCACGTCCAACACACATGCCCCATCTCCAATGCAGAGACCCCATCTCCAAGGCAGAGGTCCCATCTTCAAGGCAGAGGTCCCATCTCCAAGGCAATCTCCAAGGCAGAGGTCCCATCTCCAAGGCAATCTCCAAGGCAGAGGCCCCATCTCCAAGCTAGAGGTCCATCTTCAACGCACAGGCCCCATCACCAACGCACAGGCCCCATCACCAACGCACAGGCCCCATCTCCAAGGCACAGGCCCCATCTCCAAGGCAGAGGCCCCATCTACAACGCACAGGCCCCATCTCCAAGGCACAGGCCCCATCTCCAAGGCAGAGGCCCCATCTACAACGCACAGGCCCCATCACCAACGCAGAGACCCCATCTCCAACGCACAGGCCCCATCTCAAAGGCAGAGGCCCCATCTCCAACGCACAGGCCCCACATCCAAGGCAGAGGTCCCAACTCCAAGGCAGAAGTCCCATCTCCAAGGCAGAGGTGCCATCTCCAAGCTAGAGGTCCAATCTCCAAGCTAGAGGTCCATGGTCTAAGGCAGAGGCCCGATCTCCAACGTAGAGGTCCCATTGTCAAGGCAGACATCCCATCTCCAAGGAAGAGGCCTCATCTCCAAGGCAGAGGTCCCATCTCCAAGCTAGTGGTCCCATCTCCAAGGCAGAGGTTCCATGTCAAAGGAGCAGATTCCACCATCCAAAGCTGAGATCCCACCTTTCATTCAAAGGTCCAACCACATAAGCCAGAGGTAGACACAAAATGCTGGAGTAACTCACTGGGACAGGCAGCATCTCTGTGTGTGGTTTTGGTCTCCAAATTTGAGGAAGGATATTCTTGCTATTGAGGGCGTGCAGCGTAGGTTTACTAGGTTAATTCCCGGAATGGCGGGACTGTCATATGTTGAAAGGCTGGAGCGACTAGGCTTGTATACACTGGAATTTAGAAGGATGAGAGGAAATCCTATCGAAACGTATAAGATTACTAAGGGGTTGGGCACGTTAGAGGCAGGAAACAAGTTCCCAATGTTGGGGGAGTCCAGAACCAGGGGCCACAGTTTAAGAATAAGGGGTAGGCCATTTAGAACGGAGATGAGGAAATACTTTTTCAGTCAGTGAGTTGTGAATCTGTGGAATTCTCTGCGTCAGATGGTAGTGGAGGCCAATTCTCTGAATGCATTCAAGAGAGAGCTGGATAGAGCTCTTAAGGATAGCGGAGTCAGGGGGTATGGGGAGAAGGCAGGAACGGGGTACTGATTGAAAATGATCAGCCATGATCACATTGAATGGTGGTGCTGGCTCGAAGGGCCGAATGGCCTCCCCCTGCACTTATTGTCTATTGTCATCTCGGGAGAGAAGGAATGGGTGGCGTTTCGGGTCAAAACCCTTCTTCAGTCATTCATCCCCCTCCCCATCCCCCCTCATTCCCCTCATCCCCCTCACCACCCTCCCACCCCCACCCCACCCCCCCTCCCCACCCCTCCCTCCCCCCCACCCCCTCATTTACATTATTCTTTCTTTCCTTTTCTTTTCCCACAGGAATCTCGGGAAATCCGGCCTCCGTGTCTCCTGTCTGGGAATTGGTGAGCAGGGCCGAGAGTGGTAACAGGGAACCGCAGGTGCTGGCGGGACAAAGACACAGAGCGCTGGAGTGACTCAGCAGGGTCGGGCAGCATCTGCGGAGAATCAACGTTACTCTGGGAAACCTACCTTGTAGGGTTGCCAACTGTCCCGTATTAGCCGGGACATCCCGTATTTTGGGCTAAATTGCTTTGTCCCGTACGAGACCGCCCTTGTCCCGTATTAGGCCCAGGGTGCGCTGTAGGCCCGGACACTGTAGGCCAGGACACTGTTGGCCCGGACACTGTAGGCCCGGACACTGTAGGCCGGGACACTGTAAACCCGGACACTGTCTGCCCGGACACTGTTTGCCTGGACACTGTAGGCCCGGACACCGTAGGCCCGGACACTGTAGGCCAGGACACTGTTAGCCTGGACACTGTAGGCCTGGACACTATAGCCCGGGGGCCGCTGTAGTCCCAGACAGTGTAGGCCTGGAGGCCTGGCGCTGCCTGACAGAGGTTGCGTAGCAACCCGCCTCCCGGCCCGGCGGCCGCCATTGGTGGAGCGGGAGCACGTGGCCGCTGGCTGGGTGAGTTCACATGGGGCGCGGGGCGGTGACGTCACCTTGTCCCTTATTTGGGAGTGAGGAGGTTGGCAACCCCTATCACCTTGCTCCCTGCTTCCGGGAAATCCATGTTCTCCCACATTCCCAACTGCAGGAACACCGTAAGCTCCTGACACCCACCACCCTCTGTGTAACAAAACCTTCCCCGCACAGACTCACAGGCCCTTCCGCCCAACTTGCCCATGCCGACAAAAATGACCCATCTACACTAATCCCACCTGCGCGCGTTTGAAACATAGAAAACAGGTGCAGGAGGAGGCCATTCGGCCCTTCGAGCCAGCACCGTCATTCAATATGATCATGGCTGATCATTCTCAATCAGTACCCCGTTCCTGCTTTCTCCCCATATCCCTTGATTCCGTTAGTCCCAAGAGCTAAATCTAACTCTCTCTTGAGAACATCCAGTGAATCGGCCTCCACTGCCTTCTGTGGCAGAGAATTCCACAGATTCACAACTCTCTGGGTGAAAAAGTTTCTCCTCATCTCAGTCCAAAATGGCCGACCCTTTATTCTTTGGCCCATATCCGTAGAAACCTTCGTTTAGGGGAGGAACTGGTTTAGACAAGACAATAGACAATAGGTGCAGGAGGAGGCCATTCGGCCCTTCGAGCCTGTACGCACCGCCATTCAATGTGATCATGGCTGATCATTCTCAATCAGTACCCCGTTCCTGCCTTCTCCCCATACCCCCTGACTCCGCTATCATTAAGAGCTCTATCCAGCTCTCTCTTGAATGCATTCAGAGAATTGGCCTCCACTGCCTTCTGAGGCAGAGAATTCCACAGATTCACAACAGGTTTAAACCGAAGATAGACACTGTTCCCTTTCACAATGACCTGTTCCCTTTATCATCATTACGTTCATGCGTATCTTTCATTCATTTCTTCTGTACCTCTCTACATCACTGTCTATATCTCTCGTTTCCCTCTCAGTCTGAAGAAGGGTCTCGGCTAGGGTTGCCAACTGTCACCTATTAGCCGGGACATCCTGTATTTTGGGCTAAATTGGTTTGTCCTGTACGGGACTGCCCTTGTCCCATATTATGCCCGCGGGCCGCTGTAGGCCCGGACGCTGTAGGCCCAGACGCTGTAGGCCCGGATGCTGTAGGCCCAGACACTGTAGGACCAGACAATGTAGGCCTGGACACTGTAGGCCCGGACGCTGTATGCCCGGACGCTGTAGGCCCGGACGCTGTAGGCCCGGACACTGTAGGCCCGGACACTGTAGGCCCGGACACTGTAGGCCCGGACACTGTAGGCCCGGACGCTGTAGGCTAACGGAGTGTGTTTGGGGAGCGTGGCCAAGTGTGTTCGCCTGACGGAGGTTGCGTAGCAACCCGCCTCCCGGCCCGGACGGCCGCCATTGGTGGAGCGGGAGCACGTGGCCGCTGGCTGGGTGAGGTCACGTGGGGCGTGGGAGCGGTGACGTCAACTTGTCCCGTATTTGGGAGTGAGATAGTTGGCAACCCTAGTCTCGGCCCGAAACGTCACACATTCCTTCTCTCCAGAAATGCTGCCTGTCCCGCTGAGTTATTCCAGCGTTTTGTGTCTGTCTTCCCTCTAAACCTTTCCTATCAACGCACCTGTCCAAATGTCTTTCAAATGTTGTTATAGTACCTGTCTCAACGGGGTGGACCTGTAATGTGATCTGTGAAGGGGATTGGATAGGGTGGATGTACAGAGTCTTTTACCCAGAGTAGGGGGATCAAGGACCAGACGACATCGGTAGAAGATAAGAGGGGTAACATTTAATAGGAACCTGTGGAGCAACTTCTTCCACTCAGAAGGTGTTCTGTGGTTCTAGAGATTAGTTTAGACATAGACAATAGGTGCAGGAGGAGGCCATTTGGCCCTTTGAGCCAGCATCGCCATTCATTGTGATCATGGCTGATCATCCACAATCAGTAACCCGTGCCTGCCTTCTCCCTATACCCCATGATTCCACTAGCCCCCAGAGCTCTATCTAACTCTCTTTTAAATTCTTCCAGTGAATCGGCCTCCACTGCCCTCTGTGGCAGAGAATTCCACAGATTCACAACTCTCTGGGTGAAGAAGTTTCTTCTCACCTCCGTTTTAAATCATCATCATCATCATCATCATCATATATATATACAGCCGGAAACAGGCCTTTTCGGCCCACCAAGTCCGTGCCGCCCAGTGATCCCCGTACATTAACACTATCCTACACCCACTAGGGACGACTTTTACATTTACCCAGCCAATTAACCTACATACCTGTACGTCTTTGGAGTGTTGGAGGAAACCGAAGATCTCGGAGAAAACCCACGCAGGTCACGGGGAGAACGTACAAACTCCTTACAGTGCAGCACCCGTAGTCAGGATCGAACCTGAGTCTCCGGCGCTGCATTCGCTGTAAAGCAGCAATTCTACCGCTGCGCTACCGTGCCGCCCCTAAATGGCCTCCCCTTTGTTCTTAGACTGTGTGTGGCCCCTGGTTCCGGACTCCTCCGACCTTCTTGACATCGTGTTAGGACGGACATTTGTGGGCCGAAGGGCCTGTTCCTGTGCTGTACTGTTCTATGTTCTAAAGGCACGGTGGTGCAGCGGGTAGAGCTGCTGCCTCACAGCGCCGGAGACCTGGGTTCCATCCTGACCACGGGCGCTGTCTGTACCGAGTTTGCACAATCACCCCGTGACCTGCGTGGGTTTTCTCCGGGTGCTCCGGTTTCGGCCCACACTCCAACGACGTGCAGGTTAATTGGCCCGCTATAAATTGCCCCCTAGTGCATAGGATAGAACTAGTGTGAACGGGTGATAGCTGGTCAGCACGGACTCTAATCATAACTAAACTGAACTAAACTAAACTGAACTAAACCAGTTTCATCCCAGATTCCAAAGATGTGCGGGTTTGTAAGTTAATCGACTTATAAATTGTCCCTGTAGGAAAATAACTGCAGATGCTGGTACAAATCGGAGGTATTTATTCACAAAATGCCGGAGTAACTCAGCGGGTCAGGCAGCATCTCAGGAGAGAAGGAATGGGTGACGTTTCAGAAGAAGGGTCTCGACCCGAAACGTCACCCATTCCTTCTCTCCTGTGATGTTGCCTGACCCGCTGAGTTACTCCAGCATTTTGTGTCTACCTGTAAATTGTCCCTAGTGTGTGCTGGATAGTATTCGTGTGCGGGGATCGCTGGTCGGCACGGACTCGGTGGGCCGAAGGGCCTGTTTCCACGCTTCACCTCTAAACCAAACTAAACTAAATTGAAGAGACGGGGCGGGGGAGAGGGGTTGGGGCAGGCTAGATAGAGCTCTTAAGGATAGCGGAGTCAGGGGGTATGGGGAGAAGGCAGGAACGGGGTACTGATTGAGAATGATCAGCCATGATCACATTGAATGGTGGTGCTGGCTCGAAGGGCCGAATGGCCTCCTCCTGCACCTATTGCTTATTGTCTATTGTTTATTGTCAGGCGAGGAGCTGGGGCGGGTTGGAGAGGAGTGGAAATGTTTGTGGATGAGAGTGGGTTGTTGTCGTGGACACCATTGCTCACATTCCGGTGTTTTCCGTCCCTTTGCAGGAAGTTCGATAGCATTTGGCTCGCAGGTCTCAGAGAAGGTGGGTGCTCGGAAGAGTCTAGAATCCGTCTCACTCGGGAACATGCCCTCTCCCTCCCCCTTCCCTCCCTCCCACCCCCTTCAATCCCTTGAGCGATTGGAACGGGGGATGAGGGAAGATGGCTGACAGTGCCCTGGATTCCAAGATGGCGTCCAACCCGGGCGACTATTTGCGCGGAAACGGAGCTGCAAACGCACATTACAATCGCTCCACGCTCTGATACACACACACACACACACACACACCTCCATTTGAATTGAATTGAATAAATGTTTTATTAGCCAAGTATGTACACATACAAGGAGTTTGCCCTGGTGCTTTGCTCACAAGTAACAACACGACATGCAGTAAACATTTAAGAATAGAACGTTATAATTCACACATGTGAAGAATGAAATAAAATACCAGGGCAAATGGAGGCTTTTTTGCGGCCTTGTCACCACAGGTCACCGAGGAGATCCTGACCTTGGCCTACGACAACGGCATCAACTTCTTCGACACCTCCGAGAACTACGCTTCCGGCACGTAAGTGAGTCCCGCTACCTTTCCCGGCCCGTTTTCCCATTGGGAAGATTCCCCGGGGAAAAGCCACGCTTCGTTTCCGTCGCTCCACCTGGATTGCGGTCCCCACGGCAACGGCGACGGTCCCGTAACGACCCCTGACCCCCCCCCCCCCCACGGGGAATGACCTCTGACATCTGACCCCGGCCTCCCGCCCCCCCCATTCCGAACCCAAACCTTCTTAAGTTCGTGAGGGATAGGAGCAGGATTAGGCCATTCGGCCCATCAAGTCTACTCCGCCATTCAATCGCGGCTCATCTAACTCTACCCCATTCTCCTGCCTTCTCCCCATAACCCCTGACACCCGTACAAACCTTGCCCCTAAACTAAAGACAAAATAAAATCTTTTTAAGGGCATTGCTTTGAGGTGAGGGGGGCAAAGAAGGAAACTAGACCAAGTGGACCAGTTAGGCCTGAACCTCTCCTGCATTGGTGCAGCACCCTCTCCCCCCCTCCCCTCCCCCCCTCCCCATCCCTTCCCCCCCTCCCCTCCCCCCTTCCCCTTCCCCTCACCCCCTCCCCTTCCCCTCTCCCCCCCTCCCCTTCCCCTCTCCCTCCTCCCCTCTCCCCTGCCACCTCCCCTCTCCCCCCCTCCCCCTCTCTCTCCCCCTCCCCCTCGCCCTCGCCCCCCCTCCCCTTCCCTCGCCCCCTTCCCCTCCCCCCCACTCCATCCCCCACAATCCCGCTTATGCTCTCTTCTCCCCCCTTCTCCCCACCTCTCCCTCCCTCCTCCCCCTACCCCCCTCCCTCCCTAGGAGATAGATTTAAACTTTAAAACGCGAATAACTTTAAAAATACAACACCGATTTCAATGAAACGTCTTCCATTAGCACCAAAGGGACGACGGTGAGTAAGGTGGGCCTAAAATTGTCGCGCTATCGTGTACCCATTTGGCTGTAGTTCAGGAACAAACAAACAAACAAACAAGAGTTTTAGTATATAGATGTGGGGGGTGGCAGGTTTTGTTTTACACAGAGGGTGGGAGGTTCCTGGAACGCGCTGCCAGGGGTCGTGGTGCGGGCAGATACGATAGTGGGGTTTAAGAGGCTTTTGGACAGGCGCGTGGATATGCAGGGAATGGTGGGATATGGATCACGTGCAGGCGGAGGAGAGAAGTTTAGCTTGGCCTCATGTTTAGTATGGAGGTAAGTGTGAGGTTATTCACTTTGGAAGTAAGAATAGAAAGGCAGATTATTATCTGAATGGTGTCAAGTTAGGAGGAGGGGGAGTTCAACGAGATCTGGGTGTCCTAGTGCATCAGTCAATGAAAGGAAGCATGCAGGTACAGCAGGCAGTGAAGAAAGCCAATGGAATGTTGGCCTTCGTAACAAGAGGAGTTGAGTATAGGAGCAAAGAGGTCCTTCTACAGTTGTACCGGGCCCTGGTGAGACCGCACCTGGAGTACTGTGTGCAGTTTTGGTCTCCAAATTTGAGGAAGGATATTCTTGCTATGGAGGGCGTGCAGCGTAGGTTCACTAGGTTAATTCCCGGAATGGCGGGACTGTCGTATGTTGAAAGGCTGGAGCGATTGGGCTTGTATACACTGGAATTTAGAAGGATGAGGGGGGATCTTATTGAAACATATAAGATAATTAGGGGATTGGACACATTAGAGGCAGATAACATGTTCCCAATGTTAGGGGAGTCCAGAACAAGGGGCCACAGTTTGAGAATAAGGGGTAGGCCATTTAGAACGGAGATGAGGAAGAACTTTTTCAGTCAGAGGGTGGTGAAGGTGTGGAATTCTCTGCCTCAGAAGGCAGTGGAGGCCAGTTCGTTGGATGCTTTCAAGAGAGAGCTGGATAGAGCTCTTGAGGATAGCGGAGTGAGGGGGTATGGGGAGAAGGCAGGAACGGGGTACTGATTGAGTGATCAGCCATGATCGCATTGAATGGCGGTGCTGGCTCGAAGGGCTGAATGGCCTACTCCTGCACCTATTGTCTATTGTCTATTGTCTATTGACATCGTGGGCCGAAGGGCCTGTTCCTGTGTTGTACAGTTCTACGTCCTACACAAGTAGGCCACTCGGCCCCTGTTCTACTATCCTGTAGCTGATCTTCCGCAGATCAGCTCCATGTTGAGTTTAGTTTCGGGATACAGTATGGAAACAGGCCCTTCGGCCTAACGAGACCTAACCGACCAGCGATCCCTGCATATTAACGCCATCCTTCACCCACCGGGGACAATTTTACATTTACACCAAGCCAATTAACCCACAAACCTGCACGCCTTTGGAGTGTGGGAGGGAACCGAAGATCTCGGAGAAAACCCACGCAGGTCACGGGGAGAACGTGCAAACTCCGCACAGGCAGCGCCCGTGGTTGGGATGGAACCCGGGTCTCTGGCGCTGTGAGGCAGCAGCTCTACCCGCAGCGCCCTGACTCGTGACACTAATCCTTTCACTCACCCTTCCTGTTCTTTGTTCTTTCACGCAAACAGGGCTGAAGCCACACTGGGAAACATTATAAAGAAGAAAGGCTGGAGGTAAGGGCGATCTTGAAGACTTATCTTTAGCCTTTTATCACGCAACGAGAGAGAAGGAGGCCATTCTGCCCATCGGCTCCATGCCGACTTCTGCACGATTAAACCTAGCTGCGTAAATCCTTGCTCCTTACTTCCCTGTCCGGAGGTGGGACGGGTCCATAGTGTAAATTAGTTCGGGGATACAGTGCGGAACCAGGCCCTTCGGCCCACCAAGTCCGTGCCATACAATAACCCTGTCCCACACACACTGCGGACAATTTACAGGGGCCAATTAACCTACAAACCCGCACGTCTTTGGGATGTGGGAGGAAACCGGAGCATCCGGGGAAAACCCACGCGGTCACAGAGACACACACAGATTCAAACATACACACACACATAGCCACACACACACACACAGGCACACACACACACACACACACACACACACACACACACACACACACACACAGGCACACACATAGTGTACAGTTTTGGTCTCCTAATTTGAGGAAGGACATCCTTGTAATTGAGGCAGTGCCGAATGTTCTCCTCCTGCACCTATTTTCTATATCTACGTTTATAGACACACAGACATGGACACAGAGACACAAACATTCAAGCATACACACACACACACGTGCAGACACACACACACACACGTATAGTCACATACAGACACACACATACACACATACATATATACACACACACACACACACACAGACATACACAGACACACACAGACACACACACACACACGTATAGTCACATACAGACACAGACATACACACACACATACGCACAGACATGCATACACACACACACACGCATGCACGCACGCACGCACACACACACACACACACCCATGGTCAGGATCCAGCCCGGGTCCCTGGCGCTGTGAGGCAGCAGCTCTGCCCGCTGCGCCACCGTGCTGCCCACGTTGTCAATCTGTGGGATTCTCTGCCACAGAAGGCAGTGGAGGAGGCCGGTTCACTGGGTGTTTACAAGAGAGAGCTGGATTTAGCTCTTGGGGCTGACGGAATCAAGGGATGTGGGGGAGAAAGCAGGAACGGGAACTGATTCTGAACGATCGGCCGTGATCATAGTGGACGGCCGGTGCTGTCTCGAGGGGCCGAACGGCCTCCTCCTGCACCTGTTGTCTGTGTTTCTCTGTCCTCACACCTCTCCTTGTTTTCCCACAGGCGATCCAGTCTTGTCGTCTCCACCCAGCTCTACTGGGGCGGCCAGTGAGTATTGTCCACGTTTTTAATTTTTTTTTAATAAATTTTTAAATACAAATATTTTATTCCAAACACAAAAGCAGACACACAAAGTATATAACGCGATCAAATCAAAAGCTGCCTGTATCGGTGGTTTACACACGGGGGATCTTATAGAAACCTACAAAATTCTTAAGGGGTTGGAGAGGCTAGATGCAGGAAGATTGTTCCCAATGTTGGGGAAGTCCAGAACAAGGGGTCACAGTTTAAGGATAAGGGGGAAGTCTTTTAGGACCGAGATGAGAATGTTTTTTTTCACACAGAGAGTGGTGAATCTGTGGAATTCTCTGCCACAGAAGGTAGTTGAGTTCATTGACCAAACTCAGATCCTGGGGGGACAGGGCTTTCTCCATCGCTGCTCCCACCCTATGGAACTCACTACCCCAAACCGTTAGAGACTCCTCCACACTCACCACATTCAAAACATTGCTGAAGTCTCACCTGTTCAGTACTGCCTTCAACCACTGAAGGTCACCTCACCTTCTGTCTCCTTTCTCTGTTCGTTTACTTATTTACTTATTTATCTATTTATTCATTTCCCTATGTTCTCTAAATCTCTGTAAAGCGTCTTTGAGTATATGAAAAGCGCTATATAAATATAATGCATTATTATTATTATTATTATATTTAAGAGGGAGTTAGATGTGGCCCTTGTGGCTAAAGGGATCAGGGGGTATGGAGAGAAGGCAGGTATGGGATACTGAGTTGGAGGATCAGCCATGATCATATTGAATGGCGGTGCGTACAGGCTCGAAGGGCCGAATGGCCTCCTCCTGCACCTATTTTCTATGTTTCTATATTTCTATAAAAACAGTTGTCAGATTAAAATCCCGCCAACTTTGTCAACGAAACATCCGACCTCCGAGGCGACCAGTGTTCACAGAAGGCCCCCAGCCTCCGGTGAACACGCGTGTGCATGTTCCCTCTCCAGGGACACGCGGGCAGGAGCGTAGGCCCCACCCCTGCACCTATTTTCTATGTTTCTATGTTCCGAGTGAGGGAAGGGGTGGCTTAGTTTGAGTTTAGTTCAGTTTAGTTTAGAGATACAGCGCGGAAACAGGCCCTTCGGCCCACCGAGTCCCTGCCGCCCAGCGATCCCCGCGCACTAACACTACCCCACACACACACACACACTAGGGACAATTGACCGACAAACCTGCACGTCTTTGGAGTGCGGGAGGTAACCGGAGATCCCGGAGAAAACCCACGCAGGTCAATAGACAACAGACAATAGGTGCAGGAGGAGGCCATTCGGCCATAGAGTCATAGAGTCCTACAGCACAGAAAGAGGCCCTTCGGCCCATCGTGTCCGTGCCGCCCGTTACCAAACACAGTCTAATTTTAATCCCATTTTCCCGCATTTGGACCGTAGCCCTGAATGTTGTAGCATTTCAAGTGCCCATCCAAATGCCTCTTAAACGTTGTGAGTGTTCCCGCCTCCACCACCACCCCAGGCAGTGAGTTCCAGACTCCAACCACCCTCTGGGTGAAAAAGTTCTTTCTCACATCCCCCCGAAACCTCCCTCCCCTTACCCTGTATCTATGTCCCCTCGTTGTTGAACCTTCCACCAGTGGAAGAAGTTCCCCGCCATCTACCTTATCTATGCCCCTCATGATCTTGCCAGCACCGCCATTCAATGTGATCATGGCTGATCATTCTCAATCAGTACCCCGTTCCTGCCTTCTCCCCATACCCCCTGACTCCGCTATCCTTAAGAGCTCTATCTAGCTCTCTCTTGAACGTATTCAGAGAATTGGCCTCCACTGCCTTCTGAGGCAGAGAATTCCACAGATTCACAACTCTCTGACTGAAAAAGTTTTTCCTCGTCTCCGTTCTAAATGGCCTACCCCTTATTTTTAAACTGTGTGTGGCCCCTGGTTCTGGACTCCCCCAACATTGGGAACATGTTCCCTGCCTCTAACGTGTCCAACCCCTTAATAATCTTATTAATCGGGGTCACGGGGAGAACGTGCAAACTCCGCACAGACAGCGCCCGTATTCGGGATCGAACCCGGGTCTCCGGCGCTGTGAGGCAGCAGCTCTACCCACTGCGCAACCGTGCTGTTTTGATTCGGCTTGGCCGTACAGCCCACCGAGTCCGCGCCGAGCAGCGATTCCGCCTGCACACTAATACTATCCCACGCACGCACGCACGCACGCGCACACACTGGGGGCATTTTACAATGGTACTGTGCCACCGTGCCTCGTGAGAGAGGGGAATGCTGGTATCTCCCTGTACTGAGGACCACTCTCAAGTGAAACGTCTTAAAGAGCCTTTCTCTTTCTTCTTGCAGGGCAGAGACAGAGCGAGGACCATCCCGCAAACACATCATCGAAGGTACAGGTCTTCCACAACCCCCCTCCCCCCTCCGGCCTTTTGTTATATCTGTGGAATTCTCCGCCTCAGAAGGCAGTGGAGGCCAATTCTCTGAATGCATTCAAGAGGAGAGCTGGATAGAGCTCTTAAGGATAGCGGAGTCAGGGGGTATGGGGAGAAGGCAGGAACGGGGTACTGATTGAGAATGATCAGCCATGATCACATTGAATGGCGGTGCTGGCT
This sequence comes from Rhinoraja longicauda, assembly GCF_053455715.1. Lineage (NCBI taxonomy): Eukaryota > Metazoa > Chordata > Chondrichthyes > Rajiformes > Arhynchobatidae > Rhinoraja > Rhinoraja longicauda. The sequence continues at coordinate 11,391,553 of NC_135986.1, forward strand.
CGAAGGGCCGAATGGCCTCCTCCTGCACCTATTGTCTATTGTCTAATGTTACCGCCCGTGGTTTTTAGTTTTCGCTTTAGAGATGCAGCGCGGAAACAGGCCCTTCCAGAACAAGGGGCCACAGTTTAAGAATAAGCGTTCGGCCATTTAGAACTGAGATGAGGAAAAACCTTTTCAGTCAGAGAGTTGTGAATCTGTGGAATTCTCTGCCTCAGAAGGCAGTGGAGGCCAATTCTCTGAATGGATTCAAGAGAGAGCTAGATAGAGCTCTTAAGGATAGTGGAGTCAGGGGGTATGGGGAGAGGGCAGGAACAAGGTACTGATTGTGGATGATCAGCCATGATCACGGTGAATGGTGGTGCTGGCTCGAAGGGCCGAATGGCCTCCTCCTGCACCTGTTGTCTATTGTCTATTGTCTATTGTCTTCGGCCCACCGAGTCCGCGCCGACCAGCGATCACTAACACTATCTTAAACACACATCAGGGACAATTTACAATTTTTACCGAAGCCAATTAACCTACAGACCTGTGCGTCTTTGGAGTGTGGGAGGAAACCGGAGCACCCGGAGAAAACCCACGCAGGTCACGGGGAGAACGTGCAAACTCCGTACAGACAGCGCCCGTGGTCGGGATGGAACCCGGGTCTCTGGCGCTGTGAGGCAGCAGCTCTACCCGCTGCACCACAGTGGTGATACAGTTTTACAAGCTAGCCAGTGAAATGGGCTGGGAATACAAGGAACTGCAGATGCTGGGTTTTTTTAACGGGGAAAAGACACAAAGTGCTGGAGTAACTCAGCGGGTCAGGCAGCATCCCCGGGGAACATGGATGGGTGGCGTTTCGGGTCGGGACACTTCTTCATCGATTGAAACCCCATAAAGGTCCCGACCCGAAACGTCTCCGCGTTCTCCACAGATGCTGCCTGACCCCCTTAGTTACTCCAGCACTTTGTCTTTTGATCATGTTTCTCGCATCTTCAGTTCCCAGCGTGAGACTGATTGTGGGTGGGGGGGGGGGAGGGGGAGGGGGTGTAGGTTGGTCGGCAGGTGGTTCGACAAAGGGCGGAGATGAAAGGACAGAAGACGTGAGACAACAGGATTGAGGAGGAACGAGTTGTGAAGCTAGAGGAATGATGTAGATGGAGGGGGAGGGAGGGGAAAAATAGAGGAGATGGGCACAGGGGGGTTTGGAGGAGAAAGGGGAGGGGGAGGTGGGGATTGTTAGACGTGGAGAGGATGTTTCCACTGGTGGGAGAGTCTAGGACCTGAGGGCACAGCCTCAGAATTAAAGGACGTTCCTTTAGGAAGGAGATGAGGAGGATTTTTTTATTTCATCAGAGGGTGGGTGAATCTGTGGGATTCTTTGCCACAAGGCAGGTGGGTTTAGGTTCACGAGTTCTGTTTAGTTTATTAGTCAGCGGAAACCAGTCAGTGGAAAGACAACACACATGTGGAGGATGGAACTGCAGGCGCTGGTCGCAACCGAAGATGGACAGAAAATGCTGGAGGAACTCGGCGGACAGGCAGCGTCTCTGGAGAGAAGGAATTGGTGACGTTTCGGTCCCGACCCGTCTCTCCGGAGATGCTGCCTGAGCCGCTGAGTTACTCCAGCATTTTGTACCTAGTTTTGGAGGGACACTAGACTAAGTGGACCCGTTGGGCCCAAACCTCTCCTGCATTGGTGCAGCACCCTCTCCCCCCCCCATCCCCTCCCTCCCGCCTCCCCCTCCCCCCTCCCCTTCCCCTCCCCCCACTGCATCCCCCCATTATCCTCCCTCTCCCCCCTTCTCCTCCCTCCCTCCCCCTCTAGGAGATAGATTTAAAGGTGAGAGGGGCAAAGAAGGAAATTGGGCCCGAACCTCTCCTGCATTGTTGCGGCACCCCCTCCCCCCCTCCCCATCCCTTCCCCCTCTCCCCTCCCCCCTTCCCCCCTCCCCCTCCCATTCCCCTCACCCCCCTCCCCCTCTCCCCCCCCTCCCCTCTCCCCCCTGCCACCTCCCTCTCCCCCCTCCATCCCTCCCCATCCCTTCCGTCCTCCCCCCTCTCCCTCCTCCCCCCCCTTCCCCTCTCCCCCTCCCCTCTCCCCTGCCACCTCCCCTTTCCGCCCCTCCCCCTCTCTCTCCCCCCCTCCCCCCTCGCCGCCTCCCCCTTCCCCTCCCTCCCTAGGAGATAGATTTAACCTTTAAAATGTGAACAACTTTAAAAACATAACACCGATTTCAATGAAACGTCTTCCATTAGCACCAAAGGGACGACGGTGAGTAAGGTGGGCCTAAAATTGTCGCGCTATCGTGCACCGTTTTGGCTGTAGTTCAGGAACAGACAAACAAACAAACAAACGAACGATAGTTTTAGTATAGAGATGGTGTGCTGGAGGGAGGTGTAGGGTGTAACTGTGTGGAGCGTTCAAACTCACTCTTTACCCCTGCCACCCCCCCCCCCCCACCCTCCCTTTTGTCCCCCCCCTCTTCTCTCCCCCCCTGTCTTCCCCCCCTTGTCTACCCCAGGACTCAGGGGCTGCCTCAGCGGCTACAACTGCAGTACGTGGACATCGTGTTGTCAACAGGCCCGACGTGAACACGGCTCTGGATGGTGGGTGGGGGAGGGGAGATGTGGGGGTGGGGGTGGGGAGGGGAGATGTGGGGGTGGGGAGGGGAGATGTGGGGGTGGGGAGGGGAGATGTGGGGGGGGGTGGGGGAGGGGAGATGTGGGGGGGGAGGGGAGATGTGGGGGTGGGGGGGAGGGGAGGGGAGATGTGGGGTAGTGGGGGAGGGGAGATGTGGGGGGAGAGATGTGGGGGTGGGAGGGGAGATGTGGGGGGAGGGTGGGGGAGGGGAGATGTGGGGGGGGAGGGGAGATGTGGGGGTGGGGTGGGGGAGGGAGATGTGGGGGGATGGGGGAGGGGAGTTGTGGGGGTGGGGAGATGTGGGGGGGGTGGGGGAGGGGAGATGTGGTGGGTGAGGGAGGGGAGATGTGGGGGGGTGGGTGAGGGGAGATGTGGGGGTGGGGGAGGGAGGTGAGGGGGAGGGGAGATGTGGGGGGGTGGGGGAGGGGAGATGTGGGGGCGGGTGGGGGAAGGGAGATGTGGGGGGAGCGGAGATGTGGGGGGGTGGGGGAGGGGAGATGTGGGGGGGTGGGGAGGGGAGATGTGGGGGGTTGGGGGGGAGATAGAGGGGGTAACTGGGGTGTGGGGGGATGGGGTGAGGGGAGAGAGAGGAGGGTGTTAGTCAGTTCATTCAGTTAGCTAGTAGTCAATTAGTTAGTTAGTCAGTCAGTTAGGCAACTAGTCAGTTAGCTAGTT